>NC_133392.1:109078041-109383541 GCF_047511655.1 Castor canadensis
AGGAAATGTGTGGGGAGGGAAGAAAAGAACAGACACCATCACACTATCATGTTTTAATTATGCCCTCGATTTCAGCAGACTTAATGGAAGCAAAATTAAGTTGATGTAGAAGCCATCTCTCAGATTCTTTGTCATCTAAACTCCATTTTTGGAGTTTTGGGGAGATAGGAAGAGACCTTTCTATAAGGATATCTCTGTCCAATTAAAATTGTTCCCAGCCTCTTGCTTTAGTTGATTATGAAGGAGTCATGGCCAGCCAGAGTATATGGCTGGAAAGATAGTGAATGAGCACCAAGGCCAACCACCATGGAGGAAGAGCTCAGTTGTAGGGAGCATCTAGGTACAAGCTCAAGAGGTATACAGTTCAAAGTCTTGGGAAGGGGTTTTTCAGTCACATTGCTTGCTTCCTGTGGGATAAGGAATGTATCACTCTGTCAGAACATGACTTCTTACTAATTATTAAATAAATCTGTGTATCTCATTTGAGAGTGAAAAAGCAAAGAACCAAAATGTTCAACAAAAAAACAAAAGAACAAAAGAACGAGAGAGAAAGAGAGATGTGAATATAGGCTAAAATATCTAACATTTGAAATTAAGGGTCATAGAACAAGATAAATGAAATGAGACAAAATTGACAGTTGAAGAAGAAGCAGGGCTGAGGATTTTCCACAATTAATGAAAGCTATTAACCTATAGATCAAAGAAGCTCAATGAATACAAATCAAGAGAAGTAAAAAGAAAACAACTCCAGGACATAGAGCAGTCAAAATGCTAAAAATCAAAGCTAAAGAGAGAAGTCCTTTTTATGTTGTTAGGAATCATCCCCAGGGCTCTGTGTGTGCTTGGCAGATGCTCTACCACTGAGCTACATCCCCAGTCCCAAGGAAACTCTTGAAAGCAAGCAAACATCCACACAAAAAGGCATATTTCTTTAAGGGAGAAAACAAATGAAATGGTGGCTAAGTTTTCATTAGCAATCATGGAAGGCAGAGGACAATGAAATTGAAGAAAAATAACTGTCAACTTAGAGATCTATAGTCACCTGCATAGGAGGAATAACTCTTAATGTTCTGTGTGATACTAGGATAACTATGGTTGTCAACAACTAATTACACATCTCAAAATAGCTAGTAGAGAGGATTTTGAATATTCCCAACCCAAAGATATCATAAATGACTGAGGCAATGTTTACACCAATCACCTTGATCTGCTTATTACACATTATATACATTTATTAAAATGTTACTCTGTACACTATAAGCATATAAAATTACTAATTATCAAATAAAAATATATCATTTTTAAAATAAAGGTACAATGAAGGTATTCTCAAACAAAATATGACAGAATGTGTCACTGTAAGTTCACAGCAAAAGAAATAGTGATATTCCTTAGGATGAGGAATATTATCACAAATGGAAGAAGAGAGATTCAAGAAGGAAAAATGTAGCCGGGATCCCCGCCTCCTGTGCCACAGCAGATCCATGCCCTGTCAGGACCCCTGCCTCATGGGCCATACCAAATCCACACCCCACCAGAATCCACAACACTCGGGACCGGGAACCAGCTTGGCGTGAGACAACCACATCCTCCAGCCCACCAGGATCCCTACTCCTCGGGTGGAGCCAGGACCCAGCTCTACAGGCTTTCCAGATAACCACTCCACCAGGCCCCTGCTTGGGCTGCCACTAGAGGCCTCCAAACGTGCCTAAGAGACACACAGACAGGACTGGATGCTAACGGAATAACAGAACAACTAAGACTATCTGCAATTCTACTGTTCCAGAACTGGTGATTATTTTTTTTCCTTCCCCTCTTTAAGGGTTTGGCTGCCTAGTCTGCTATTTGATCACCCACAATCTCTCCCGTTTTTTCTTTCTCCCTTCTTTAAGGATTTGGCTGCCTGGTTTGCTGATTGATCACCCACCATCTCTCCTATTTTTTTCTTCTTTTTTCCTCTCTTCTCTCTTCCTTTTATCTTTCCTTCTCTTCTCTTTTTTTATCTTTCTCTCATGGTTTTGTTAGTATTAATATTGCAACCCAGCTAATACTAAATTACACATAGTCCAGGGACAGAAATGGTACCTAGTGGAAATATGGGAAGAAGAAAAAGGGATGAAAATATTCTCCCCCCAAATATAAAGTAGTACAGGATTTAGAGTGAAATGAAGAAAACGGATACCCAGATCCAGACTCCAACAAAACAAAGATAAACTATACCAAGGAACCCAATGAAGCCCACAAGAACACTCTGAAAGAGGAAATCCTACAAGTAATTAATGAGAATTTCAAAGAGATGTTACTAGACATGGTCAACCAAAATGTACAGGAGGCACTCAAGAAAAACAAAGAATATAAGAAAATACAGAAACAAATAAAAGAAATCATAAAAGCCCTAAATAAACACCAAACTGAAACTGAGACCACCATAAACAGAGAGAGAAACAAATTAAGGACAAAAATTGACAGTATTAAATAGGAAGTTACAAACGATATGGAAAGCCTCAGAAAAAAGAATGAAACATAAATACAAAATAAAATGGAAGGCCATTCCAGCAGAATAGAACAAACAGAAGAAAGAATCTCAGAACTCGAAGATGAAATGTTAATTAAAGGAAAAACCAAAGAAGTATTAGTTAAACAACTCAAGACCTGTGAAAAGAAAATGCAAGAACTCACTGACTCCATCAAAAGACCAAACCTGATAATCATGGGCATTGAAGAAGGAGAAGAGGTGAAAGCAAAAGAAATGTGTAATATATTCAACAAAATAATAACAGAAAATGTCCCAAATCTAGAGAAAACTATGCCCATTCAGGTAAAGGAAGCCTCCAGGACACCAAACAGACCTGACCAAGATAGAACTACCTCATGACATTTTATCATTAAAACAACAAGTACAGAGACTAGAGAAAGAATATTGAAGGCTGTAAGAGAGAAAAAAATAACATACAAAGGTAAACCCATCAAAATCACAGCAGATGTCTCAACAGAAACATTAAATGCAAGAGGAGCATGGAGTGAGGTCTTCCAAGCAATGAATGAAAATAACTTCAATCTTAGGATACTTTACACAGCAAAGCTATCATTCAAAATAGATGGAACAATAAAAGTCTTCCATGATAAGCAGAAACTAAAACAATATATGACCACCAAGCTACCACTACAAAAGATTCTCCAAGGAATTCTGCACACAGAAAATGAAAGCAAACAAAACCATGAAAGGACAGGCACTACCAAACCAAAGGAGAAGAAAAGACTAGAAAGTAAAGAGTAACATTGATTCAGCTGCACATGATCAAATGCTTAATCAACAAAGACAACTACATGACAGGGATTACCACATACTTATCAATACTAACACTGAATGTTAATGGACTAAATTTCCCCATCAAAAGACACCAGTTGGCAAACTGGATTAAAAAGGAAGATCCAAAAACCTACTGCCTACAGGAGACCCACCTCATTGATGAAAATAAGCACTGGCTGAGAGTGAAAGGCTGGAAGAAGATTTACCAAGCCAATGGTCCCCCAAAACAGGCAGGGGTAGCAATATTTATCTTAGACAAAGTAGATTTCAAACCTACATTGATCAAATGAGATAAAGAAGGACACTCCATACTAATAAAAGGGGAAATACACCAAAAGGAAGTAACAATTCTCAACCTATATGCACTCAACATCAATGCACCCAATTTCATCAAACATACTCTGAAGCACCTAAAAACATATACAAACTCCAACACAGTGGTAGTGGGAGAACTTAATACTCCCCTATAACCAACAGATAGGTCATCCAAACACAAAATCAATAAAGAAATTCTGGAACTAAACCACACCATGGATCAAATGGACCAAGCTGATGTCTACAGAATATTTCATCCAACTTCTACACAACATACATTCAGCAGCCCATGGAACTTCTCCAAATTGATCATATCTTAGGTCACAAAGCAAGCCTCAGCAAATATAAGAAAATAGAAATAATCCCATGCATTCTGTTTGACCACACGCATTAAAATTAGAAATCAACAACAAAAACGGCAGTAAAAAACATGCAAACAATTGGAAGCTGAACAACACATTGCTCAATGACAAATGTCATTGATGAAATAAAAGAGGAAATTAAAAGATTCCTGGAAGTTAATGAAAATGAAAACATGACCTATCAGAACCTATGGGACACAGCAAAGGCAGTCCTAAGAGTAAAGTTTATAACCATGAGTGCATATATTAAAAGGACAGAAAGATCTCAAATCAATAACCTAATACTATAGCTGAAACTCCTAGAAAAGCAAGAACAAGAAAATCCCAAAACAAGCAGAAGGAAAGAAATAATTAAAATAAGAGCTGAAATCAATGAAATAGAAACCAAAAAAACATACAAAAAAATCAATGAAACAAAAAGCTGATTCTTTGAAAAAATAAGATCGATAGACCCCTGGCAAACCTAACTAAAATGAGAAGAGAAAAAACCCAAATCAGTAAAATCAGAAATGCAAAAGGGGAGATAACAACAAACACCACAGAAATCCAGGAAATCATCAGAGACTACTTCAAGAGACTATACTCTAACAAATTTGAAAATCTTGAAGAAATGGACAGATTTCTAGAAACTTACACCCACCCAAAACTGAGCCAAGAAGATATTAATCGCCTGAATAGATCTATAGCACAAAAAGAAATCAAAGCAGCAATTAAGAGTCTCCCAAAAAAGAAAAGTCCAGGACCTGATGGATTCACTGCTGAATTCTATCAGCTCTTTAAATAAAAACAAATACCAACTCTCCTGAAACTATTCCATGAAAAAAAAAGGGAAGGAACACTGCCTAACTCATTTTATGAAGCCAATATTATTCTCATCCCAAAACCAGACAAAGACACCTCCAAAAAGGAGAACTACAGGCCAATTTCCTTAGTGAATATTGAGGCAAATATCCTTAATAAAATAATGGCAAACCGAATCCAACAACACCTCAGAAAGATCATACACCATGACCAAGTCAGCTTCATCCCAAGGGATGCAGTGTTGGTTCAACATATGCAAATCTATAAGTGTAATACAGCACATCAATAGAAGCAAAGACAAAAACCACTTGATCATCTCAATAGATGAAGAAAAAGCCTTCAACAAAATCCAACACCACTTCATAATAAAAGCTCTAAGTAAACTAGCAATAGAAGGAATGTACCTCAACATTTTAAAGGCTATATATGACAAACCTACAGCCAACATCATACTTAATGGTGAAAACCTGAAACCATTCCCCCTAAAATCAGGAACGGGACAAGGGCACCCACCCACTATCCCCACTCCTATTCAACATAGTACTGGAATTTCTAACCAGAGCAATTAGGCAAGAATAAGAAATAAAAGTAACACAAATAGGTAAAGAAACTGTCAAAATATCCTTATTTGCAGACAATATGATCCTATAAATTAAAGACTCAAAAAACTCTACCCAAAAACTCTTAGACACCATAAACAGCTACAGTAAGGTGGCAGGATATAAAATCAACCTACAAAAATCATTAGCTTTTCTATACACCAACAGTGAACAAACTGAGAAGGAATATATGGAAACAATTCCATTCACAATAGCCCCCCCAAAAAATCAAATACCTAGGAGTAAACTTAACAAAGAATGTGAATGACCTCTACAAGGAGAATTACAAACCCCTAGAGAAAGAGATCGAGGAAGACTGCAGAAGATGGAAAGATCACCTGTGCTCATGGATCGGTAGAATCAACATAGTAAAAATGTCTGTACTACCGAAAGCAATCTACATGTTTACTGCAATTCCCATCAAAATCCCAATGAATTTCATCACTAAGACTGAAAAATCTACCCTAAGTTTATTTGGAAATACAAGAGACTGCGAATAGCCAAGAGCAATGCTGCGAATAGCCAATAGCAAAAACAGCAATGCTGGCTGTATCACAATCCCCGACTTCAAACTATATTACAAAGCAATAGCAATAAAAACAGCATGGTACTGGCCCAAAAACAGACATGAAGACCAGTGGAATAGAATAGAGGACCCGGATATGAATCTACACAACTATACCCACCTCATTTTTGACAAAGGTGCCAAAAATATATGATGGAGAAAGACAGCCTCTTCAACAAATGTTGTTGGGAAAATTGGTTAACCATCTGCAAGAAACTGAAACTAGATCCATGTCTAGCACCCTGTACTAGTATCAACTCAAAATGGATCAAGGTCCTAAATATCAGACCTGAAACTCTGAAGTTACTATAGCAAGGAGCAGGAAACACTCTGGAACTAATAGGTATAGGCAAAGACTTACTCAATAGAACCTCAGCAGCTCAGCAACTAAGAGAAAGGATGGACAAATGGGACTTCATAAAATTAAAAAGCTTCTGTACAACAAAAGAAATGGTCTCTAAACTGAAGATACCACCCACAGAGTGGGAGAAAATATTTGCCAGCTATACATCAGACAAGGGACTGATACCAGAATATACAAGGAACTTAAGAAACTAAACTCTCCTAAAATCAATGAACCAATTTAAAAATGGACAACTGAACTAAACAAAACTTTTTCAAAAGAAGAAATTCAAATGGCAAAAAAGCACATGAAAAAATGCTCACCATCTCTAGCTATAAAGGAAATGCAATTCAAAACCACACTAAGATTCCACCTCACCCCTGTTAGAATAGCCATCATCAAAAACACCACCACCAACAGGTGCTGGAGAGGTTGTGGGGAAAAAGGAACCTTCGTACACTGCTGGTGGTAATGCAAGCTAGTGCAATCACTCTGGAAAACAATATGGAGGCTTCTTAAAAATCTAAACATAGATCTGCCATATGATCCAGCAATCCCACTCCTGGGGATGTACTCAAAGGAATGTGACTCAAGTTACTCCAGAGGCATCTGCACACCCATGTTTATTGCATTGCTTTTCACAATAGACAAGTTATGGAAACAGCCAAGATGCCCCACTACTGATAAATGGATTAAGAAAATGTGGTTTATACACAATGGAGTTTTACTCAGCCATGAAGAAGAATGAAATCCATTTGCAGGTAAATTGATGGAACATCAATCTCAGCGAAGTCAGCCAGGCTCAGAAGACCAAATATCATATGTTCTCCCTCATATGCGGATTTTAGATCTAGGGCAAATGCAGCAATGTGGTTGGACTTGGATCACATGACAAGGGGCGAGCACATACGGGAGATACAGGAACAGGTAAAAAACCCAAAACATGAAAGTGTTTGATGTCCCCACTCCAGAGGTGCTAACACAGAAACCTTAAAGCGACAGAGGTTATCATGAGAAGGGGATCAGTAACCAGTGTAAAGATCAGTTAGAGATGAATTAACATGGGTCATAGCACATGTGTACACGAAAGCAATGCTACGAATATTTCTGTATAGCTATCCTTACCTCAACTAGCAGAAACACTTTGTCTTCCTAATTAGGCTTATGTCTTTTCTTCAACAAAATTAGTGATAAAGACAGAACAGGACTTGCCTGGAACTGAGGTTAGGGGGGAGAAGATAGGGGAGGGGGGCAGGGGGGAGAAATGACCCAAACAATGTGTATACATGTGAATAATAAAAAAAAAGTTTTGAGGAAATGCAAAAAAAAAAAAAAAGAAGGAAAAAATTAGCACTGAAAAGGTCCAACTTGAATGACTATTGACTGTATAAGTCTACAGCAAAATACTACTTTGGATGTTTATAAAATATACAGAAATACAATATATAATAAGTGTAACAAAAAATGACAGTAAAGGGATTAAATGCTACTCAAAATCATTACACATTAGAAAAATGAAAATTAAGAGCATAAGAAGCCATCACACTATCTGCTACAGTAGAATGACTACAATTTGAAAGACTGACAACCTCCATGTTGACCAGGCTATGGTATATGGAGCAACTGAAACTATCCTACATTGCTGATATAGGCAGTGTTGGTGCACTCAATAATTTTTTAGCAGTATCTGTTAGAGCTAAATAAGAATCTACCCCATGTCACAACATTTCATTCCTCAATATATACAAGAGGAAATGTGTGAAAGTTCATTAAGCTATATACTGAAGGCTACTGTACATTACATGCATAAGTTATATCTCAAGAAAAACTATTATCACAAATGTAAAAATGAATCAATAAATTTCTAACAACTCAATAGAAAATTAAGCAAGAAATATGAAGTCAGATAAAAACAAATGGCTGAAGTACATGAAAATATGCTCAACTTGATTCATCAAGCCAAAATTAAAGTATTAAAAAGATACTTATGAGGTAGACAGGAGTAATACAGTTCAAGTCCAGCCCAAGCAATTTAACTCAGGGCATTAGGCTTGCTAGGCTGGTGCTCTACCACTTGAGCCATGCCCCCGGTCCTTTTTTGCCTAAGTTATTACCAGGTAAGGTCTCCCATTTTTGTCCTAACCATCCAAGATTCTCCTCCTATGGCCTCCTATCTAGCCAGACCACCAAACCCTGCTTATTGGTTGAGATGAGGATCTCTCTCACTAACTTTTTTTTTTCTGTTTTTATTGGTTTAATGTCTGTCAAATGTAGTTTAAAAGGGAAAGGACAAGTGCCTTTGTATAGAATATACAGACACAGCATCACAGCATGGGGCTCACAGGAGGGGCAGGGAGATGACACTTTTTCCCAGGAACAAGCAGCTCTGCTCACAGGAGTGGTTCTCAACCAAAGGCTGAGCATCTAGGAATACTCTCAGCCAGCCCCAACCTTAGCTTCAGCTTGGGTCCCATTTCCTGCCCCACCCCAAACTCCTTATTAACAGTCCCATGAGCTAAGACTAAGGAGAGGATCTTGTCTCTTGGAACATGTGTCCCATGTCTGGGAGAAGTAATATACACCACTGAGCACCGAGCTCATGGGAGAGGGAAGCCAAGGGAGAGGCAGAGATAAGCACTCCAAGACGTGGATGGGCTGAGCTCCCAGCCAATCCAGAAGGGAGTATGGTTTCCAGCAGTTCCTAAACAAAAGAAAAAAAGAAGAAAATCAACTGGGCGCTGGTGGCTCACACAGGTAATCCCAGCTACTCAGGAGGCAGAGATCAGGAGTATAATGGTTCAAAGCCAGCCCAGGTAAATAGCTTGTGAGACCCTATCTTGAAAAAACCCATCACTAAAAAGGGCTGATGGAGTGACTCAAGGTGTAGGTCCTGAGTTCAAACCCCAGTACCAAAAAAAAAAAAAAATAGAAGAAGAAGAAAATCATACAGCCAAAGAAGGGAGTAAAGGCAAAGGAGTTGTCCCATTTATAAACAACATGAAAATATACACGGTCTACATTGCATGTGCGTCAGTCTGGTGTTTACAATGTCTATCTGTTCCTCTGTCAGTATGGGGGTTGGATATCAGGAGCCTTGCCTTACTACACCCCACCCCTACCTCCCTGCTCCATCCTGACTGGAAAGAGACCAGAATGAATATGGTTCCTAAGCTTGATGGGAGCCAGTAGGCTCGAGTCGTGTGTGTGTATATGTGTGTGTGTGCATATGTGCACATATGTACATGGGGAACCTGTGTGCAAGTATGTACAAGAGGAGCGGGTCACTGTCACAGAGGCTGGGGCAGGCGAGGTTGCTCCAGGCAAAGCCTGCCGGCCCTGTGATCGTGTTGCACTGAGGACAGAGCTTCTTGGCATTCCTTGCAGTGCCTGTGCCAACACTAGATTGACGTTAGGGTCATTGAACATGATTCCATACAGACGAGGCATTTGTACCAGTCCCCCTAAGATCCGAGAGAGCTGCCATCCAAGCTCCCTGTTCGGAGTTTTCAGTGCCTCTAATGTGGTTACAGCTGAATCTTCGGTGATTTTTCTCCATGTCCGTGTTCTTGCAGGTCTTCTGCATGGCCTCCTGCTTACTGCTTTCACCATTGCTGGTGGATTGCATCTCAACACTGGCCCGTTTAGAGAACTCAGGTGTGACGCGGATGCTGGGAGGGCCACCATTTAGGACTGCACTCCGAGTGCCTCTCTCTCTCTCTCTCTCCCTGGCTTCTCCAGGCTTCTTGCCCTTGCAGGGGGTGACATCAGCCTCTGTGTCATCAGTGTCATCCCCATCCTCATCCAAGTTAGCATCACTGTTCAGGTTCTCTTTGCAGCTGCACATGATTAAGCCAGGGTCTCAAAAGCCACCTTTCAAGAGCATGGTAGTGGGTATCCGCGTCTGCCCACACCACTCATACTCCCCAAAGCCGGATGCCCAAACATCATCCTCAGCCATGCGGGAGCCTCCCCTCTTAGGAAGCCCAGGCTCCACACGCCTACTCCTCCGCTTCTCTGATCCTGCCAGGGGCCGGTTGCACAGGGGACACACCTGTACTTCATCTTGTTTCCGAGCATTCAGTCCTGTCTGCCACTTGGCTTGCACTCGCAGGAAGGTCTATTTCCTCCCTCACGCCGGCTGTCTAACAGGACCTAGGGTCCTCCCCTGATCTCTGCCTCCCAAGTAGCTGGGATTAGAGGAATGAGCCCTCATGCCTGGCCATAAAGAGCTCAGATGATCAAAATGAGCAATCTTTCATTTCATATGGCTATACTGCCAGCAAGAATCTGGTGCAGATGACCTGATCTACAGACAGTAACAGTAAAAAGAGGCACTTGTATCTAAAATGTTTCAAACTTCTTCTGAATGCAAGGCATGTGTTTGCAGATATTTCAAAGACTATATTAACTATCACATAAACTATAAGGATTACTTCTTTGTATTTTCAAATGTTTGTTAAAATACCATTATTGTTTTATTTATTGGACAATGAATAAAATAACTCAAAATAACTTAAATTCATAATGATTCTTTGAACTTTCACTTTTCAAAATTTTAAGATTGCTTATGATTCTGAATGGTAGAAAGATGAAAATACCTGGTCATAACTTGCACTACTTTCTCTATAACTTTGGAAACATAAAGACGAAGTAAAACAAAGTTTTATAGAACAACCAGGGAAGCATGACACTTATATTTATAACATTTATTACCATACCCAATGTGGCTAAACAGAGTGCTGAATTCCACTCAATAACAGGTTTCAAAAGTACAACATCAATAGCATAGGTGTTTCGTTACAAAATTAAATATCTTTCAAGTTCAGTCTCATTAAATAAGCATGTTATTTAAAACAACCTTTCAGAAATCCTCACAAAATTATATGCCATATATCTTAAGCACAATTAATTTTGAAAAATAGACATTTTCAGCAGCTTTCCAAAATAAATATTAATAAACTTTATATAAAAATAATTCATTCAGTACAAAACCCCATGGAAATCACTTCTTGATGCTCATAAAATAAATGTAACAATATCTCAGTTCTAATACACAATTTGTATTTTATGTTGTTCCACCAACATTGAGAATAGGTGCAAAAGTGCTTTACTATGTATGGAATTATCACACTTAAATTCCTTCATGTTATTAATGTATTCTATCTTAAAAATAAAATAAATTTTAAAAAAGGAGTGATTTGCTATTTTAAACTAATTGTTCAGGAATAAAATTTTGTGGCTGCAGTATGTCTTGATTGATAAGCGAGTTGTCTACTCTACATGGGAAACCTATATGCACAGATCTCAACAATACTTACAGACTAAAGTGTATCTTCCCTTCAGCTTTTGAGTAGTTGATATCAAAATTACTGAAAGAATGTGACCATGTGTTTGATATTTGGAAGAATGAGTTGGGTTTTATTGGGAAAAGATCAAAGGAAGTAGAAGAATGCCATAACTAGGGTTATAAATACTTATTCTAAGTTCAGGACCACCCAGTGGTTTGGGAACTTTGTCTAAATCCTTCTGTTACTTGAAGACCAGGTTTAAAAAGAAAAGCACATCTATTCCTGTACTTCTTGTCAACTTACGGCTCATCTCCAAATGGACATAGGGCTTCAACAGGAGGCTCCTTTTCTTAGTGAAGGGTGCCTCATGGTTTTTCAGGAGTTTGAAGGTAGGAGCACTTCACTCTGATAACCTTGAGATATGATTTATCTTCAAACACTATTTTAACTAGAAGCCACAGCTATAATGATTAATTTCTGACTTTCTTTTTAACAAGTTCACACTTAAGGAGACTGATTAGTGGTTCATGCTACAATTTAAGGCCTTTAAATGAAATATTCAAAATTTCAGATTTAGCATAACTTTAAGTCTAGGGATGGGGATACAGCCCAGTGGGTAGAGAACTGGCTTAGCACGTGTGAGACTCTGAGTTCAATCCCCAGCACCAAAAATAAATAAATAAATAATCCAACACCCGCATTTCTGTTCCTTGCTCCCTTTAACTAGAAGCCCTGAGAAGAAAAGGAGAGTATCTAACCACTCAGAAATATAAAATATCTTTAAATTTCCCTCAATTTTGTAAAACTCTATTGTTTAATATCAGATCATTTTTACAGTGACCCAACAAAACACAGTAATTTTGAGGTAAATTTTCAAAAGTGGAAATCAGAACTCTAGCACACTGGCAACAATATTATCTAAGTTTATCTATGCTAGTAAGCTAAATTATGCCAATTCAACCATCATTCAGGAATTTCAGAAGTGTTTGTTGACTTGTTTTTGGAACTGAAGCTGCACTAGGATAGTATCAATGATCTCAAGTTAATGTGCTGTCACTAAATTCCTTTAACTCAGACATGCAGAACTATAGTAGTCCTGAGGCTTCCAAAAATATTCCAGTGTATACATACCCTGGTGCACCTTTGAGTTGAATGAAACATCTCTCGGTTTCTCTTTCTCGTTGTTCTGGGCCCTAGACCACAGGAAAATGTTGTGTCACAGTGGACATACTCAGTGATTAGTCTCCAATTAAAATTAGAGTAATTTAATTTTCTATCCCTTCTAAGCAGGCATTCTGCCACTTGAGCCATTCCCTCAGACCGAATTTTCTATCTCTTCTATACTGTACCTTCAGTCAAAGATCTAAATTCTATAAGTATGTATTAAAAATAAGTCAATTTTGCCCAAAATTCACTACATATAATAATTTGTTTCAAAATCTCCAACACCATGTAAAATAAGTGAAAGCAAAACCTTCTTCCCTTATCTTTACATAGAACTAAGGCTTTGATGTCGCAGTGACTAGTGAACAGTGTGGGTCTTCTACATTTTTCTTTAAGAGAGTCATCAGTTGAATGTGTGAGATCCTAAGACATCTTAACAATACTTACATGAGACAGCTTCAATGATTTCTTAGTGACAAATAACCATAGTGTGAAAAATATCTTTTAACTGGAACTTGGGATTGTTCTGACTGTTTAGAATTGATCATTTCATAAAACCACAACTGGAATAGAGATGGAACATAGAGATTTACTTAGGGTAACAGTAAAACCAGCAGAGTCTAGTTTCAGTTTAAGTATAATGTTTAGTAACATATAGGCATTTATGTTGGTGACACTGATAGTCTTAAACTTCTTCACACTGAATACCTAATGTATAGGTTTCTTAATAAAGTTTGTTGCCCAGTATGCTATCTTTGAATTTTCTTGCTTTACCAAAAGCTGAAATAAATAATAATTTGTATTCATCTTAAAGCCAAAGATGAGCTCTGTGCAAATTTCCCTTCATTCTTCATCCAGTAATTTATTTCCTCTTACTAGATTCTCTTTGAATCTAGTGAATGACAATTACAAACATAATCACTAGCATTAAAAAGATGTGAGTTTAGATTTTAATTCTGGTTCCATCACCAGTTAACGCTTGAACCTTGGGCAAATTACTTCATAGCCTTATCCTTAAAAGGAGTGTAACAGTATACTAGGAGTATATGACACCTGCCTCATACAATTGGTGCAGTACTTAATTGAGTGAGACTATGTAAAGCATTAGCACAAAGGTTGATTTACATAAAGAGAGACTTTTGTAACTGAGGGAAAAGTACTGTGCACGCAAGTAGGTATGGGAAAGACAATGATTTCAGAGTGAAATTTGGTAATCTAACTAGATCAGAAAGTGACTGTTTCAATGTATGTTAGAGAACAGAGTTAACATTGACATTGTCTTTTCAGATCTTCTCAGATTGTCCTCAAAACGGTGGTCATGGGCATTGCCGCGCTGACAGGTGTATCTTGGGTTTGGAATATACTGATTAGCTAACTTGACAGTCTTCCAAAGTGTAACCTTTTAAACCAGAGCTAAATTTAATGAGGTACCTACTTTAAATCACACAGTCTGGTTGCACAAGATACAAATATATCACATACTTCCAAAACACACAAGAATACCTATTAAGTGTAAATGTATATGTGTGTGAATTAAGGCAACAAGACAACTCGAGTAAAACAGACACACCCTTGAGACAACAATTATAGTTCTTAAGTATTAGTTTGAAGTCTTCTTTCAGATGTTGCTGTAATACAGATTAGTTCTTTCCTCACAGGTCTAATGTTCACAAAAGATAGGCTTATTTCTAACTAAAAACAAAACTTTCCCATCATAGCTTATGAATAGACATTCAAAGCCTTCATGTATATTGCTAGGCTCATGAAGTCTTTCTCACATTTTTTGTCTATATTACTGAGAAAGAACAGACAAACATCAATAATTTGGGAATAGTCATTATCACACTAGACTCTGACAGTTTTCTTTCCTCTCCCCCATCCACACCTGTAAAGGAATATATATTACACTTTGTATCATCCACTAGAATGCAAACCTGAACGTTTCTTGAGTGAACTTACACAGTTAAGTCACACATCTTGTTTTCCATTAGCTTATGAGACTGAGTGGAGCAAGTCTGAAATTGGGGCATGTATGATACAAAAGTCTTCTTACCAGAAGTTTCTAAGCTGAAATGATTTTCTACAAAGTGTGAGCAGCTGTCTTGGAGGACTCTGATGTCAGTGAGCAAACAATGAGCTGGGAATGGGCACAATACTCCTGACTCATTGGTCAAAAACACATCACTCTCCCTTTTTTTGATTGAGGTGATTCCTAAATAGTAGACAGACTTTTCACTATGGTTTTCTGCAGGGAAATTTCCTTCCAGTTCCAAAAGTTCATCCAATCCTGAGAATGAGAGGTGTGGCGAAATCATGTCGGGATGCTGATCTGATAAAAGAAAAAGTGCCTGGGTCTCTACCTCCCATGAGCTGTTAGAGAAAGACTCTCTCAATGGAGAATTTTTGCTAGAAAAGCACTTGCTGACGGAACTATGGATAAGCCCCAGCTCATCGTCATCAGTTTCACTTGATTTGGAATTGCTGCTGACCAGTGTTGCATACTTAACAGAAGGCTGTCTCTGGCTCTGGTCCTCACAGGTTACCTCTGTGCACTCAGCCTCAGAGAAGTTAGCACTGTTACACTGGTCACTTAAACAAATAGAACCCTTTTCAAGATCTGGAGTTGTCAAAAGGAGTGAGACCATAGTTGCTGGCACCATCTCATCTTTATTTTTCCAAGATGTATCAACACTGATATCTTCTGAAATGCTTTCAGGCTCCAAAAGAAGAGGAACAAATGTCACTGATCCTGAATGCTTGGTAAAAAGATGTTCAAATGTTTCAGGCTAAAAGAAAAGATACATTTTAATGCTCAATTATATTAAAATTTTCATTTTCATTATGTCCTGCTTGCAGAAATGCAAGTGTGTAAGGTTAAAAATAAGGGACATAACTCAAACAGAAATTAACTAGCTTTGGACTAAAATAGATGCATCAAAAATCATGAGAGAAGCAGTTTAAGTGCTTAAAAGTAGGACAAGACAGTTAGGTTTAAGTTCTAATTCTGTGAACATACACAAGTACATTAACATGGCTGCCTTTCAGTTTCTTCCTCTGTAAAAAATGAGTTCAACACTTACTTCATGGTGTTGTGGTTAAAATAAATGTGATAGTGTCTGCAAGCACTTAGTTCTTAGTTAAGATTGGTTACTGTAATTGGAAAAAGCTATTTCTGAACAATGCCTTATATTTTATAGTAAATCACGTTTCTACAAACTGAAATGTTAAGCCCCAAGTATAAAAAATAAATTGAAATAAAATCAAATAAGCCAAATGGCTTGTCCAAAGATATTTAAAATAACTATTTTATGACAAGATAAGACACAAAGTTAAAATAATTGTGGCTGACTGTTAAGAACATACCTGCCTTAGGTCATAATAAGAATCTGCTGAGACCCTCTGAAAATCAGAACTAATGATCTCTAGTTGTTAAAAACAATAATGGCGAATGAGATAACAGACTTGTAAGTTGTTATTCTTTATAACTTCATCTAAAATATATATTATAGAACATGTGAAATGAAGACAAACACACAGGACAGATGTATATCATATTTTTTATAGGAATGATGGTTACAGCACAACAAAACTCCTGGCCAAGCAGCTACAAATCAAGAATCTATTCGCCAAAAGCTCAATTCATACAATGTAAACACACTGAAAAAATAAATGCAAAGTAAAAAATACTGTGGATATATCACATTGAAAAACCAACACAATTAAATGGAAAATGTGTTCAGTTTACATATCATATATGTAATTTAACTTCTGAATTTTATAAATTTTAAACTAATAGAATGAATTCAGATTTACTGCCTGAGATAAAGGCATACTCAACTGTTCTTCATAATGGCAAGCATATTCCATATAAAAATACATTTTTAGCACAGTTTCAAACTCTCAAGTGAAATATATTAGAAATTAAAACCAAAAAGGAATAAATATATCAAACACTCAACATAATAATGGAATAAAGTTATAAAGGTATTAAAATACTGCATAATGACAAATACTGTGTTAATACAACTTTTTCTGTTATTCTACCAATATAATATAATGAAGGAAAAACTGTCACTATGTCTATTTTTTTTCTGGTAGAAATCTATAGATTTATGATTTCCTCCAGATATTTGTTTGGTCACTTTGTTTTCCTGAAGGTGTCTACTATTTATACACACATTTAATTGTTTTAAAATTTAAAACTTAGAAAAAAATATCAAATAAAGGAATTGGATGCTATCAATATGAAAACAAAAAATACACAAGTAACCCACAGCATGTAGTCAGGCTCATATGTGTTCTTCAAATGACCTGTTTGATACATTTCATGTTCCCTAAAACCTCATAATGGGTGCTAATTGTTGAAAACAAATATTGCATGTATTCAAATGCATTCATATGCAAGACTTCACTAATACTAAGAAATCACAAACCCATGTATTATTGAATTATAGTTTATCAATAGGTCATAAAATTTTATTTAAAGAATGTTTACTTTAAAAGTTGTTTCACTGCATCCATTTTTTTTTTTAATTTTATAGTCATCTGGTACTCAGCTGGTAAGAATTAAAGGACATCCTTTCATAATTTCACACTTAAGAGTTTACATTCCAATGACATCTGTTAATAGTCAAGGAAGGGGAAAAACACACATTCTTTCTCTTTCAAAGTTTTTTACACATTCAAATAAAACTATCAATAGATCTAAATACAAGTGATCCATACATGTCCTAAATAGATATCCTATTATTTGGGTTCATTAGTTTGGCTGAGTTTGAATGTGAGCAACAGAGCATACTTATCATGCTAAAATTCCTAAAACTGGCAAATGCTCTTTTATTTTTCAGGTAGTAAAGTCCTATCCTCACCATGAACTATTTGCAAAAGCTCCAAAGAGTCTCACTTCCTTGTATCACCACACACCTTACTGCCTGCCAAGTCTCGCATGGCTCGGTGGAAGTAAAATTAGATTTAGGTAAGAATTTCACAAGAAAGCTAGACTGAAGGCTGATGTTCTGTTTTGATCTGGACAATCTGATCTGAGTGTGTACGGTTATCCTGATCTGAACTCTAACTTCCACTGGTCTGTGACCAGCACAAATCACATCTGGCTTCTCTAAACCGAAATAAAAGTTAGCACATAAGCCATTTTCAAGGACATTGAAAACAGAAATTCCCAGACTGACCGGGTTAGATACAGAAAAGCTATAGGACACTCAAATAAATCACCTAAATTGGTCAATTTATAGATCTAAGGGTGTATAAAGGAAACTAAGTTGGAAAATTTTGGACATAGAAATATAAACTAAATACTTTCATTATATTCTGTAGTTGGACTCATATTATTTGCAAGGCTATGTGTCAGAAGTTGCAGTTTTAGAGTTTATCTAGTTACAGCATTATCAATTATATATTGGATGATATCTAGTAGATGTTTTATGACAGCAACAGTCATATTTTTAAATGTTTTATAACTAGGAAAATGAGAACTCAAAAGCTAGAAATAAAGAATTTTAATTTTAAGCTTTAGATGACCTGAAAATTAACCATATATCCAAACTGAACTGAATCCAAATCTCTAGCACAACCCCAAATTTACATATCTCTTTTAAATTCATCATATGTTAGTTCTCAATAGTTCAACCATTTTTTTTAAAGACTTGCTTCCCTTCTTCAAAATGTAAAAATCTTCTAACACTCTATGGACTGTTGGTGCATTGGGTTCATCTGCAGTGATCATGACTAGACTTCAAAGAATGTCCGTTCTCTGTTTAGATAAAATAAAACAAAATAAGAATGCAAAATAAAAAAAATCACCAGAATGCAAAAGACTTCAAAACATTTTTCTGTCAGGTGTGGTGCTAGATTATAAATTCTTGTCTTATGTTCTTGTCTTATGCTACAGTCATGCATCCATTTAAGAAAAAGGAAATATTCTGAACTAAGGTTGCTCCTCTCATTTATTTACTGGGTGTTTTAATATAATACTCTAATGAGCGTTTTAATTATCCCAGCATAGGAAAACGTATATAAGAAGAATAGGCTAGCTAAAAGGAAAGAAGAACAAAGAGTTGGAAAAAAAAATAAAAGGGGGATAAAACAAAGAGCAATATTGGAGAATCTGGAACAAGAAGAAGTAAAAGAGTAGAGCAATTAGAAGAAAAAATTTTAAATACGGAGAAAGAAGTGCTAAAATAGTGAAGAAGAGAATCACAAAATATGTATCATGGATTTTTTCTTAATCCAGAAAAAGATTCAAGAAATCATTTAGTTCAAGTCTCTCTCTTCCTTTTTTCAGACCACAAAAGGCCTTTTTTGTTTAAGTTTACACAGCTAATTGGAGTCAGAGTAAGAACTCTGACTCAGTTCTTCTTTTGTCTGGTCCAGCTATCTTTCCACAACACAAAGGAGGATGAAAAGACTTTCCAAACACAAATAAGAACAATGCTCTTTGTCTTCCTTTTTCTACTTGCCAGGATAGAGTGGAGCTGATTAGTTTTTGTTCTTTCCTACTTCCTCATAACCTAAGGCTACAAGAAAATAGAAAATAAACAAAACTGAAATCCTATTTTAAGCCTAGTAATAAACTTTTAGCCCTCATAAAGTATACTTTTGAAAAAACTGACATAAATGTAGATAAAGGAACAGGGTTGGAACAAAAACATAATAATAAAAATATTGCAAAATAAATAAAAATGGGAAGGATAAAATAATTAAAATGTGTCAAAAGAGGCTTAAAATATTTTGGGACCACGCTTGGGTCCAGCACCCAGGAGGCTGAGACATGAAGATCAGGAGTTCAAGACCAGCCTGAGCTACAGAGTGAAACCCTATCTCAAAATCCCCTGTAAATATACATACATACATACATATATATATATATATATATATATATATATATATGTATATATATATACATATATATATGTTATGATAAATATATATCTCACCTGAATTTCCCCCATATGTATATATATATATAATATATATATACAAATTATATATATAATATATATAATTTAATATATATAATCCAAATTATATATATATATATAGATAATTTGTATTTCTGATAAAATGTAGATATATATTGAGGGGAAAAATTCAGATGATATGATTTTAGCAGAAAAAGAATAGGTTAAGGGAAAATGCTAAAGGAAAAAAAGACAAAATAAATTGAGGAAGGTCATATATAGTCTTTTATGTTGTAAAATTTGATCTACAAGAAAAGCAAGGCTACTGAGTCACTGTAATGCATTTTCCTATACTAAAAATTCAATTATTTTAATTTTTGAGTCAGCATACATTGATAATACAAGGGAGATTTCATTGTGATAATTCCATACATGTGTATAATGTCTTTAAGATTCTGATTTTTAAAGCATAAAGAGAAATGGTAGAGTGGAGAATTATTCAAGAGGGCAGATTGGACATACATATTGTTTTCTTGTCTCTGTGGAGATTCTGTTAGAATGAAAATATGTGAATAAATCAAATGCAGATCCACAACAAAGAAGAGGCTCTAAGAAAGCTAATAGGGAATGAATATTTAAATTCATTTGTAAAAGATGGAAAACAATTAGAAGGGTGTAGATCTAAGAAAATGAGCAAAGGAACCTGAAGACAATAATATCCCAGAGTGGGCTGCAACTGCAGAGAACATCAGTCAGCCCTGCCAAATGCAGTGGAGAGGGTGGGTAAAGAAACAGCAGTAAAAACACAAGAAGAAAGGAGACTGAGGCTAAAAATGGGGGTCTTGTCGAAGCTCTAAAACTGGAATGGGGCCCTTATTCTCTCTGCTGAACATAGAAGAGCCTTCATTCATGTAAGAGCTACCTTCCAAATCCAGCCTGAGAATTTGTTTTCAAAAGCAAATGAGGAACAGTCTGGGAGGAAGAGAGGGAGCAGCCATGGGATGTTACTATGGCAGAGCACATCTGTCCTCATCTCCCAGAGCCCTGGCTACACACCTGCATCAGCAGTCCCTTTCTAGGGGTAATGGGCTCCCAATCAGCCTGCCTACTGCTTCATTCAAATATGAAAAGAAAGCTAAAGATTACCAGATATTTGACCAAAATCTGAGATAAGAAAAGAAAAACAAGAAAAAAAACATGATCTAACAGAAACAGAAAATTTAGAGAAGAGAACTTCTTAAATAAACAAATAATCCTATAATTTGTATTTCTGATAAGATGTAAGAAAATATTGCATGCATAAAACCAAAACAGAATACTGTGAAAAAAGGATACCTAGAGATGTATAAAAAAAGTCCAGAAGCAGCCTGGAAGAAAAGGAACTATCAAAATCTCAGAATATAAAGCAAAAAGACAAAGAAAGAGCTGGGCAGAGGATACAACATTCAACAAATACAGATACTAGAAAGAGAAAACCAAAGAAACAAGAGAAGAAAAAATGGAATTTCTTAGCGTTCACAGGAGGCAGAATTGAAAGTGTCTTCAAATGATAACCAAGTTAAATGAAAGAAGAATCAACTTAGCCTCAACATTGAAATTTCAGAATAGCAAAAAGAGAACAAATATTTTTCAAAAGAGAAAACTGCAACCAGTGAAGAATGACAATTTTCATGGCATCTGACTTCTGGATGCTAGATGACAAGGCAAAAATGGTCACAGTTCCACTGGAACCGTTTTTTACACTTAGAAGTAGGTGCTGCACCGAGTTATCAGCAAAAAAGGTGGAATAAAAGGAATCTGAAGTACGTAGACTGAGACTATAGCACAACATTCCTCAGAGGATCATTTAAGGATATAGTTAATCAAGAAAGAGGTGAAAAAGAAATCTAGGAAACAGTGATGATCAGAAACCAGTAAAGAGAATGTTCAGAGTGATGGCTTTGAGCAATTTTACAAAAGTCTAATCCAGACTGAAGTAGGACAGATGGATTCTTGGATGGAGTGAACTGGAACAGGTCTCCAGTAAAGATAAGGTCTGGATTAAATAGCTTTATAATGGAAACCCTCTGAAGGTTAAGATATAGATAGATGGATGATAGATTGATAGAGAAAGATGACTGATGATAGATAGATAGATAGATAGATGGTAGATAGATAGATAGATAGATAGATAATACATAGACAGATGATAGATAAAGACTACGGACATAGATATACAATTAGAAATTTTAGGAAATGAAATAAAAAGATAAAAGCTAAAAGCAAAAAACTGAAGGCAACTGAAATTTGGCACAACTTTGATGGAGTGGAATGTTTCCAATGTCTTTTTAATTCTCCTTTGACATTGGAACCACCAAAAAAATGTAACCACATTATATATTTTTGGTTCTGTAAGAAATAATATTTACATAATCTTAACAATATAAATTCAATTTATTGGTTTTCTAGTTTTAAAAAATGAATCATGGATAAATTATAGCACAGAACATGTTACCAATCCTGACTTGTAAAAGTGAAGGTATAATTTCCAGAGACTAGAAAACAGAGGGAGAAATGGAGGGAAAGGTAAGATGAATAATGTACTTATATATATATTGGTGGGACAGCTCCAAAAAGTCTGTATTTGATAGAACAAGAAACAAAATTTAAGTAGATTTTTCCAAGGTTGCAGAGACAGCATGTGCAGGAGATGGGGAAAGGAGAAGAGGAAAGTACATGGATAAGTAAATTCCCATCACAGCCAGAAACCAGCAGCCATGTTTACATTTTGCTCCAAAAGAAGCATACAAGTTTTAGAAATAAAGGCCAGTTACCAGAAAATTAAAAGCAATACAGTAAAAGAAGTGGCATTTGGAGAGCAAAACTAAGGGAAAAGAAGGGTGGAGGAGGAGACTATATTTTCCACAAATATTCTTCCATACTAGTTCATTACTGAAGTGTACACATATATTTCTTTCAAAACCTCTTTTTTTAAATAGCAGGAAATGTCAAGGGATGCACCCCAAAGAAACAAAGAGTCATCTACAGCCATACTTCCTGAATCATTGCTTGTAATAAATAGAAAAAGTCATTCAAACAACTTAAATTTCCCCAGCTGGGGGAGTGGATGTATACACCATGCTGTGTTTACATGGTGATTACTATATACCAGTCCAAATGGGTAAACCAGATTAACTCTGTGAACAAGGAAATGTCTCAAAAACAAAACTAAGAGGAAAAGTTGTCTGCAATGATATGGACAGTGTATCAATACTAACAAAATCCCCAAAAGGTTACTGCTCATTGGCTAACATATACACATGTGGGTGTAGGGGAGTATGAAAATACAAACTAGATGAACACAGCCTACATTTTGGAAGTGGGTGAATCTATAGAGGAAGGGATAAGACATAGTGAAGGGAATAAGTGGGTTAACCTTTACCTGTAGTTGTTACTATTTAAAAAGTGAGGCAAATACAGAAAATGTTAAGATATTGTTAGCATGTAAGTATTTTTACATTCTTTTCTTTTCAGGGCTGCTGATCAAACCCAAGGCCTCATGCATGCTAAACAAGCACTTTACCACTGAGCTGTACCCCAAGACACTATATTATTCTATTTTTAATATAGTTCTATTATCTGAAAAATTAAAGGGGAAAAGGAAGTATATAATACTAAAAAATAACATCTTCAGACAATTATATTGGCAGAATTATTTTTAATCATGTATGGTGTTATTCTATTAGTAATGTCTGGCATCGATAGTATTACTGCTTTTTTTCTTTAAATGACACTGGGGTTTGAACTCAGGGCCTCATGTTTAGTAGGCAGAAGTTCTTACTGCTTGAGCCATGCCTCCAGCCCTTTTTGTTGTAGCTGTTTTTGAGATGAGGTCTTACTCTTTGCCTGGACCAGCCTGGACTGTGATCTTCCTATCCATGCTTCCCACTGTCATCAGGATGATAAGTATGCACCCAGCTATTGGTTGAGATGGGGTCTTGTAATCTTTGTGCCCAGGCTGGCCTCAAATGACAATCCTCCCAATCTCAGCCTCCCAAAGTAGTTAGGGTAACAGGCCTAAGCTACCACACCCAGATCTTTTTATTTTCTTTTAGAGATATTTTGAAATACTTTTAAATTATTTTTGCAAGTTTTATTTGCATGTCTTGTTTAGTATAGATTTTGATTTATTATAAACTGAAGAGAAGAGAATGATCATGAAAAAGTAAGGGGATTAATGGATTGATTTGGGGGGAACATTTTGTGGAACAGGTTGGATGACTAGAAATTACAGGAAGAGAACACTTTCACAAAAATCAATGCTCCAAAAAGTCTGAATTTGAAGAACAAATTAAAGGAAATAATTTACGCAAAAATTGCTTCCTTAAAAAACTACTATATTTGAATCACTTTTAAAAACAATATGTTTGCTTTGCAATAGATTATGAGGTTTTTGTTTGAGTTTTTCTTTTGTTTTGGAATTGGATACAACACATTTTTGTTTATTTATCATTTGAAGATTATTTCATTTATTCATGTTTTAGCTATTGTGAATAATCCTGATATGAATACTCATGTATGAATTTCCACGCGGATAAATGACCTCATTTCTGGTGGTAGATTGTTGGGGTTGGAATTGGTGAGTCACACAGTGAACATTTTGAAGACTGTCAGACTGTATTTCAAAGGGTTCTACACAGCATTGCATTCCCACCGGTTGTGTATGACAGCCTCGCTATCTCCACGTTGTCTCAGTGTTTGTCTGTCTTTCCCGATAGCCAATCCTACTGGGTGTGAAGTCAGTCCGTGTGTTTCTGACTTGTGTTTCCCAAATGTCTAATGATGCTGAGTGTATGTTCATATGTAAGCACAAATGGCTGTTTGAAGATCTTTTTGGATAAACACCTAGTCAAATCCTTTCCTCATTTCTATTGTGTTAAAATATATACAACATTAAATTTATCACTTCAGATATTTTAAGTATGTAATTCAGTGTATTAACTACATTAAGGAATACAGTGCTCATGTGGGATTGATGGCTAACAGCTGAGTCAGATGGACTGGGAATTGAACCCAGGAATTTTCTTTTTGAGCCTCAGTTTTGTCATTGGAAAAAGTGGGCTTTTAGATTTGTGAAAGAACTAACTAAAATGATATAAATGAAAGCATAAGACACACAGTAAACTTGCATTTTCTCCTTTAGTAATACAAAGTGAGTTTCAGTATTTTTCCTTCAAAAAGTAAATTTTAGTTACTTAGGAGATTAAATCAGAAGAGTAGATACAAAAAGGTCTTATCATTTTGTAGAACTTTTTTTGGTAGTGCTGGGGATTGAACTCAGGGCCTCAAGCTTGCTAGCTAGGCAAGTGTTTTACCATTGAGCTGTATTCCCCACCCCTTTTTAGAAGAATTTTATAATTAATAAAATCTTTTGACAGTATGTTTCTTTATTTTTTAAATAGTCCCATTATATTATAAAATGACTTACTTCTAATGCACCTGTTAAGCCCTAGTAATAAACTAAACATTTGTGACTTCGTTATGCTTAGAAAATCTTTTCTAAGATTTTCTAAACTATTTGCAAAGGTAAAACCAGTCTTAAAAATAATGGTGTGCATACCCACCATATCATAAAAATTCTTCACATTTCTTTTCCAGAATCTGGAAAATTTTGGTGATATTTCAATTTAGTTGCATATAATATTTGGCAGGTGGCCTGCTAAGACACCTGCTCATCTTTAGGGAGTGTTAAGGGAGACAGTGGGGTGGGATGCAATCCACAAACATTTACTAAGGCATCTACTCAGAAGTTCCTTGTGCCAGTCATTTTCTGGAAAAGGGAAACTTTATCAAAACAGGTTCAAGCTGCATTTTGTTGAGGTGAACCTAATTATTTCCTTGCGCTGGTAAAACTTGGAAGCCATTTTCATAGTAGTTGAAAGGTGAGCTGTCAAAGACTAACATGCTGGAAAAAGAGAATTTTCGCTTCTTTTTATGACACAGTAAGATGGTCATTCTCAAACTGATATATACTTATATAATGGAGTCTTAATTTTTTTATTTAGGTAAGGATTTAGTTATTTTGATTAAAAACCCTCGTGTTTAAGGAAAAATCTCTTGCTTAATCCTCTTCTAGTCTTCTTCTGGTTTGTGAATCAGCTCTGGTCCTTCCTGCCATTGGTTTTGTATTTGTAGGTGACCTTGGCAGAACCCTACATCTCTACCACAAGCAGAGTTAATGGCTATTTCTCGACCAAATCTTGGTTGAAATGTCACTGCCTTAACTATATGGACTCATGCCCATCCCATACACTAAGCCATCTCCCACATCGTAAGCTCTTGGCACACCATAGTTCATATTAACTATGAGGCTGTTTCCATGATAAATTGATTAGTGCTTGTCTTCTCCTCCAGACTGTACACTCCAGGAGCATACAGTGTCTTCTCATTATTACAAGGCCAGGGGACAGCAAAGTGAATGATAGGTCAGGTATTCAATCATATTCTAAATGAATGAAATAAATACATGAATGAATGAAAGAATAAAACTATTTTAGAGAAACAAATACAGACAAGTTCTTCCTATCCTTCCAATATAGCTGTTCTTCTCTGTCACGTATTTAAATAAGGAGAATTTCTGAAAAATGTGTCCTCCTGGAGCCTAGCAATAATCTAACTCATTTGCAAATCTTCACCAGGTGCTTGTTGAACAAATGAAAGAATGACATGTACCTGCACCTAAAGTATCACCATGATGACAAGTTACATTCATATTGGAAGAGAAAGAAGAGGAATAAATATTTTGTTATTTGGAATAAAAAAAAAAACACAGCAACTCTGTTGTAATAAAAGGATAGTCCACAGCTTATAGTAGCAATAGCACAGCTGAGGAGAATAGAGACATAGGGCAAGTCAGAGAAATTATAGGCACAACTACACTGCTGCCTCTTCTCAAAAAAGAGAATTGTTTATTCTTATGAAAGCATATAATCCAATCTTTTGAGTTGTTCATTATGTCTACATTATTATTTATTTGTTCATTTGTTGATAAGCTAAGAGGCAGTATTTTCTTAACTTCAAATCATAAGCCATTTGAATGTTATAAGATCAATTTTGTGGGTTGCAAACAGCATTTTAAACAAATGAACAAATGAAATGGAATTTTTAAAACATTCTATTTCAAGCAAGTTATAAAATGCTTTGTGCATTTTTGTTCTATTTTTATTTATCTGCGTGTATGTGTGTGCTAGGTTAGAAGGTAAAGTGTATTTCTCACTGTGAGTCATGTAGAAAAATTGAAAGTCAGTGCTATGCAAAACAATGACTGCTGGAACAGACTCCAAACTCATATGAATCGGGAAGTTAATCTTGGCTCTATAATGTTACCTAACCACTGTAAACTTAGTTTTTTCTTGTATAAAATGGAGACAATAGTACTTATCCCAAGGGTAAGTGGAAGATAATAACAATCTCAATTATGTATTACTAATCTAAAATAATAATAACTAATATTTACTGTGGCCCTTCTATGCTACAAGTAGCATCTTTAATCTCCATAACAGCCCATAGGCCATTGCTCACCCTAACCTCACAGTATAGGAGAGGAAACTAAGACACTGAGATTGAATATAGGAGAAGCATCACCTTAGTGACTTGCACATTATAAGTGGACGCCCCTCTCATGAAATTCCCAGCAATTATTTAATGACTCCTACTTTAATACCCTGCACATAGCAGAAGGAGTTCCACGAATATTTGCATTGAATGAACTATTCACTGCACTCAGAACATTATCCACAATAAATTTCACAATAAAATGCTCTAGGAACTTAATGAAGAAAATATTCTCTGAACTATAGTAATTAAAGAAGAGCTTGGGGAAAGAAGGGCCTAGAGCAAGATCTTTCTTGCTGGAAGAAATCAATAGTAAAGGTGAGCCCAAGGTCCGGGGCAGAAACAAGTGGATACCAGACTACAGAGGGAGGTGTTCAGGACCACCTTAAGGGGACCATATTTGTACCAAAAGGGAAGTCCGAGGGTTTTCATAACTGATTAATAATAAAGATGTAAACAATGACCTGCATTATAACCTCCAAATAATTTCTGTGTTAAAATTGTGCCTTTTGATATGAAGACTGAATTTTATTTCAAGGGAAATTATGAGAATTAATAAAAAGCATTCATTAAACTCTAGAGTTTTCTAAAAAATTCTATATGAAATATGCCTATTTCATAAAGTACTTTTACTTGAATGGAAGTAAATATAAATACAAGTTTTATTATGACAATTGCATTTTTCAGATTATAATATTAAAAGAAAAGACTTTATATAGTTTAAGTTGATTTAAGAAAATATGGATATTAAATAATAGAGATTAGAAATATTTATTCCAAGCCTTTTGCCAAAATATGGGTTAGACCAAAATGGTATATCCAAATATCTATGCTCCATCAATTTCGACCTTTAATATTCTAATATTTATTTTATTATGTTTTGTGACCAGAAGAAATATATGTATATTGTTAACCTGCATATGATAAACTATTTACTGAATTTTGTTTCCTCCTTAGACTTATAACGTGCTATTCTTAAAAATATAATAAACAGGCCCATATTAAAATGAATTTAACAAAATCTTTTAAATCTTAAAAATATTTGAAGATCTAGAAGTCATGGCATTGAAAGTACAGTCTTGTATATTCTGGGTTAAAAATAGTGAAAAAGTGACCTTCTGAAAATTAAGTCCTTGTGCCCAGGAACAATTCTTAGGGTTTGGAACATCTTCCCAAAACAGCTTTTTCATTCTACAAATAAACAAGGAGTCAGAATTACAGGAAAGCACTCATATTGAAAATGTTAACAGTTAATGAATACACAGACATTAGTCCACTGTATCAGTTACATTTATTTACATTCTATCCCATGGAGAGTGCCACTAAACTTCTATCTAGACCCAAGTTAATAATCAATATCCTAATAAAATAGCCCACTTTGTTGAAAGTTGTGTGCCAGGCACTGTGCTAAACACTTTGCATCAGTCTTACTCAGAAAATAAAAATAAAAACAGCCATCGTGGGTATCAGAAAGAAGCCCACTTGATACAGCCCCATCAACTTACTTGACTAAAAAGGAAAATCAGACTCTAAAATCTCCCTGCCCTCTTTTTTTTTTTTTGATGGAATACAAAAGTTTCCATGGAGATTTAGTTTGTGTGAAACAGCCTTACGGGTGTGGATGTCTCAACACAGAGTGATGTGGCCCAACAGACTCACCCAGACAACTCAAAGGCCATTTGTCTGACAACCCAGACAGACTGGAGCCATGCAGCACTGTCCTCTAAAGAGCAGAGTACCTGCAGATCATAAGTGGACTCTAAAAGTCCACCTTTAGGTCCCGTGGTTGCTACTAAAATCCTCAGTCCAAATCACAGCTCTGAAGGCCATTTTTACCATAGCCAAGAACATGCGACCCAGGATTTCTTGTTATAAGCTGGAATATATTCTTGAATATATATATATATGTATATATTCAAGAATATATAAATTCTTCTTCAAGATTTATGTTGTCTTATCAAAATGGAAAGCCGTTTCCTAAAAATAAGTCTTTCTTTTTTTATACCATCTTGATTGTAAACTGAATACATATAAAAATATTTAGAACACTTTAATATTCATGATTTTGGTTTTAAATCAGGCTTAACTATGAGTAAGGGCTTTTGCTGCAGACTCTTAACATCAAATGCCATACCTTTGGTGTGATATTAATAACGTTCCAAGCAATAAGACACAAGAGGAAATAATTATTGGCACAATTACATATAGACCTGCATCATTCTGCTGTTTTTCATTGTTATCTGTAAAAGAAATATAATTCATACAGCTCAGAAGCTTAAGAAAATATTTATTGCTACATAAAAATTATAGTAGACTTTTTCTGATTTTATCATGCATCTGTATAATCTTCAAAATGTAAAAATAAAAAGAGGAAAATAATAGTATGTTATGTTCACATTAACAAAATAATTATTTTGTTTAGTATTATACTTAAAATTCAGCAAAATATTTTTAAATTATTTATTTGCTAAGTTTCTCCATCTGATCACTTTTAGATTATATTAGTCAAAGTGCCAGTTAAAGTAGCTATGATAGGGCTATGGGCATAGCTCAAATAGTAGGGCAAGTAAAAGGCCCTGAGTTTAAACCCTACAGTACTAAAAAAAATCCTAAAGTTGTCATGATGAGTCTAGAGAACCCAGCCTACAACACCTGCCAATCTTTATCTTGTTCACTCCAGATTCACTGACCTGATCACTGTTTCTTGGACAATGCTGACTCTCCAGGGCCTTTGCACATGCTATGCCTTTGCCTGGAGTGTTCTTCCCTTTTTATACACAGGGCTTTACTGGAACATCACCCCCATGAAAAGACCATTCCTGGCCATTTCTGACTAAAACACCACATTTTAACCAAAACCCTTCATCTACTTTTATTTTCCTCAAGGCACTTATTTTTATCTGATGTTATATTTTGCATAATTTATTTATCACTTGCATTAGATCTTTGGAATTTAGGCTCCATAAGAGTAGAGACTTATGTTCATCATGTATACCCCAGTTCTTAGAAAAATATTCAATAAATATTTGTTGACTAAAAAGCAATTTTTAAAATTATTTTCATTCTGAAAGCAGATCAAATGTTTCTCCCTTGAAACCATATTATTGGGTCACTTGCATTTGAAGACAACTTAAAAACTAATAACAAAATCAAAATGCTGGTACTCAAGTACCATAAGATGAAACAGAAATATAAGAGGCCCAGCAAACTTCACTCTAACAATCTACCTGGTACTATTTTTAGAGAAAAAAATATATTTCTACCCCATGACAAATCTACATAAGGCTCTTAACTCTTCCATAATTCTGTCAGAAAAAAAAATAGTCCAATGGCAACACCACATCTAACAGATTAGGAAACACATACTAGTGTAAAAAGAAACTAAAAGAAAAATTTTTACCTTGCGTGAAACCATTAATTATCATTGGTTTTCCCATTCCTTCCATAAATATTGGATAAAGACTGAACTGATACTTCTCAATGGGAATAAAATGATCTGAGGAAAAAAATATGGTAAAGGCCCATTTATATTTAAGTAATATTGATGGAACATATATATAAAAGTATAAGCCATATTCCAACATTAGAAATCAGTAGTTATTTATAGATTAAATTTATTATTAAAAGGCTTTTTTTAAATGACCTAAACATCCAAATTATCCAGCAATGATAATTGTTTCCCAAATAATTTCTCAAAAATCTTACCCAGACATAGACAATTGTAATTTTTCAAAGGTATGTTCCAGTGATAGCCAATTTATTCAAGTTCAGGAAAAATGAGCTCTCTCTTTCCCTCATTTCCTTTTCCAGGAAAATATGTGCTCCCTTCTTTTCCTTATCCTCAAAGTAGACAATGTTCTCTTTCTGTAGGAATTTATTTTATTTAGTTTCCCAATTAAAGGTATCTGGGAAACTAGTCTTGTGAAATCCTATGCAAAGAAGATGAAGATGGAGACCAGGAGTCCTCTTGTAGCATCTGGGGTTTAGATACTTAGAAAATGGCCATCACCATAGTAACACTCAAGACAGATATGATAATGATTTTTACAAATGGTAATAACATACGAATATTATTCTAACAGAGACTGGTCTTTTGAAGTCTACATTCTCTATCACCCTGGTTTAAATAAAGGCATAGAGAGTAACCACCTAGACAACAGTGATAATGAACTCAGTCCCCCATGAACAATTTACAACAAACTTACCCTGAGCTAAATTATGGAATGAAATGAAAGTGTAATTCCTGTAGCTGTTGTAAGTAAAACCATGGCAATCCTTGGCTTCCTTATTTGACTTCCCTTAGTCCCTACTCTGACATGGAGATGTTACATTGTACCCTTACACATACACTTAGCATGCCTTTGGAATAACTGGTCTACCTTTCATTAACTACACTGGCCTAGGCACAAGGTTTAGGTCCTCAGACCTTTAGTTTAACTTTGTGATCATTGCCAATGACATTAAAAATGGGTACACAGTTTGGGAAAACAATCTGGCATTAGATATTAGAAGCCATTTAAAGAGTTTTAAAAGCAATAAAGCTGGAAGCAACATAAGTAATATCAAATAAATGAATAAGTAGACTTTAGAATAAAAGGTTATGAGATCATCAAAAATAAAGGTAGAAAGAAACAGGGAGAAATACATGATATGAGATATGATTATATCTGTGCAAAACATAGCAATGAAAAAGAGTCAAAGCAAACAGAACAAAATGTTTTGATAAGGTGATGAGATTGTAAGCATTAACATGGAATATTATCTATATATTTGAAGTTTTAATTAACTACTAGTCTGTAGTATCATGCTAACTCATGAAAGAAACTTATTAAACTTCAGTATACTTACCATGAATATAATACTTCTTAACATTTGAAGGGATTCTAAGCCATTTAATTTCATCATCTTCATTAAGATTTTTCCATTCAACAATAAGGTACATTAGATGGTAATCACTGGGTGATAGCATCCAGGAAAGAATCACACAACTGCTGTTTAAAGGATAAGCACTGAGTGACTGCACGATATTTACTGAAGGGAAAAGAAGGAAATTCATTTTTAAGTTCAAAATTAATAAAAATTGACTAACACCCTTGAGGAGTCTATAACCTATTGGATGAGGGTAAAAGGAAGAGAAGGCAGATGATTTTTACATACATAATACATGACGATTATTGTTGAATCGTGAGAGTCACATAAGCAGAGAGATATCTGAATATTTATGGAGGAGAAAAGTGATTTTACCTAAAACCTTAAAAAAGGAATTCTGTTACATAGTCAAAATTGTTCTCAGCTGGAATCCTGCACAAGCATATTAACCATACTCTCGGATCTTTTCTCTCCACTGATGGAAGGATACCTGCAAAGCACAAATCTGTCCGTTCCAACACCCTCAGCACAGAGCACCACTTAAAAGCCTCCAGTGCATTTCCACATCTGAGGATGACATTGCTACCTCAACCCACCTCTCTGCCTTTTGTGTTTTCCGCACTGATGCCACCCTGGTCTTCCTTCATTTTCTGTCCTGTCTGTGGAGACTTTTGATCAGGCTGCTGCTCTGTTGGAAACCAGTGCTCTTCCCACCTCCCAAACCTTTGGGGGAAATTTAATTCCTATTCACATGTCAGATTTCACTTCAGTACTATTTCCTCAAAATGGCTGCTCTGACCCTCAAAGCCAGGTAAGGTTCCTTTCTTTTATTTCATAAAATTATGTTCTTTTCCTAAGGACACTTATCTCAATTTCGAAGTAGACGTTCACTTGCGTGATCATCTGATTGATATCTGTTCACCTACTAGACTCTGAATGATGTAAAAATTATAGTTTTTCCCCTGTGGAAATTTCCACCACAGCATGCTGAAGCATTCAACAAATATGTCTAGAACATATTTACTGATAATGTTTTCAGTGCAAAACATTGTATATTATGCATTCAAAAGTAATCATAACAGGATACGAAATATTTTAAGAAATGTAGAAAGCACTCTGAGACTTAAAGAGATAAGACATACTCAATTAAAGTAATAAACAGGCCAGGCACAGCAGCTCGTACCTATAATCCCAGCTATGCAAGAGGCCTGGGTAGAAGGATTGTGGTCTGAGGGCAGTGTGAAACCTGAAAAATAACTAAAGCAAAAAGTGCTAGAAGCATGCCTCAAGTGGCAGAGTGCATGCCTTGCAAGGGGCAAGGACCTAAATTAAAAAAAAAAAAACAAAAGTAATAAGCAAAGACTTTGGGGAGAAATAACACTTGGAAAGGTCTTTGGAGATTGGTAGAGATACAGGAAATTTGTATTGTCCACTAAAATGTGTACTTTAAATGTATAATCCAAATTAGAAACTCCTATTGAAAGTGGTTCTCAATTCTCCAAATAATCAAATATATCAAATTAATGAAAAAGTATCTGCCACTCACATCAAATGAAGTCCACAGTAGTTCTCAAGTCTCAGCATTTAACCTGAATCCATATAGTATTCCACACTACTACTGCGTATGTATAAAATACTGTATATAAATACTATAAATATACTACTTGCTTATATATACCATATATGAAAATATATACTATAGTGAATAGTGTCTATATCATATGCTATATATAATAAAATGCTATATATGTCTACATTTAAGATACTGTATACATTTATTTTTACACACTACACAGAGAGAAGAGAGTGACCTGCAACCTTTATCACTCCTCAAGGTTTAAGTATTAGATTTACTTGAATATTCTCATTTATTATAATAACATTTCAAAATGTTCTACCACACGAACATAATCAGTGTGCAATGTATTTTGGGTTTTTTTTCTGACAAGGAAGAGTTGAAGGATGAAAGTGAACCCCAGACTGCCCAGAAGATAACTTAGAAAGGGAAGGCTGTATAAAGGTTAATACTAAAAGGAACGCTGGATTACTGCTCTATATCTCTTCTTACCTTTGCTCATGGGCCAAGAGAATGTTAGGTTAGAATTTGCAAAGGAAGCACCAATGGAATTGATGGCCACAACTGAAACTGTATGTGCCTGCTCTGTCCACAGGAAAGTGAACTTGGTGCCATTTCCCACATCTTCTGACCATGTTCCATTGTGGGTTGTGCAATGCTTTACCACATATCTGCTCACACTGCACAATGAGTCGTTTTTCTTCAGGGGCTGTAGTAAACATAAAAAACTGATTAGTTTAAGGAGTTCAGGGCTTTTTATAGCAACTGAGCTCATGAAGCTCTTATCTCACATTTCCCAGCAGGAGGCAGAGGTTAGATCAAGGCAGGAACTGTCCAGTGCAAAGCTGAGGGAAGGTGGAGAGCAACAGAAGCTGCCTCCAACCACACTCTCTGTCAACATGTCTGGGTAGTCCTGGAACATAACAAACTTATTTTCCCCCATTTTGCATTTTCTCTTAAGACCCAGAGAGTAAATACCTTGAAAATAATGAAGAAAGGAAACAATTAGGACACTTTTCTACTAAGAAGTTTCGCTCTAATTTTAGAGAAGGAATGACTGACAAGGAACATTTCCTCATCTGACAAGCAAACAAGGATCAATTCTCAGATTTTGTAAAGAAAGAGATGAGATATTGATCATCACTTATATTAATCCTAGTAAGATTTGTCATTAGTTTTCCCTTGGTGTCATGTGCTTAGAAGATTATTTAGAAAGGGAAAAGTTTGCAAAGGTTAACTAGCACTAGAGGCTATCCAGACAGTATACATGGCTCCAGGAAATCTGTTCTGGAGACTTTAAAAAAATCACACTGTGTTTTTAAAGTTTCTTATGTATCTTAAAATGAATACTGAATCCAATGCTAGTCTCCCATTCTAAAAACTCTAACAATATACCCTACTTCCCAATCATCTTTACTTATTGCAAGTAAGATTATGTGCTGTCAATCCCTTATAAGGCCATAGAAAGCTGTACTCTGTACCACAGACTGGAACAGTGTTTCTCAATTTTTGTCAAACGGACAACTGATAAAAGCTTGATAAAGCTCCTAATGACTGAAGTAGAAAAAAAAATATGAACATCAAAATAAAGTAGTTCAGGTCTCAACTACAATGCTTCAAAATCTGAAATTTTGAGTAGCATGTTAATGCTTAAACAGGTTGATATTTCAGATTATTTTGGATTTCAGATTTTCATATTAGGGATGATTAGCTAGTAAAGAATACACCAATATACTAAAATCTGAAAAACTCAAAAATCTGAAACACTTTGGTTCTAAGCATTTCAGACAAGGAAGATTTAACCTATGCTGGAGTCTGACCCAACACATAACATAAACCTTCACATTCAATACCAATATAAATGATTGAAGTAATAAACAAATATGGGAGAGCAGACTAGTCTCCCATGCAAAAGAACTATAAATAAGTTATGTAGATCCTCCACCCTCAAAGAGGTAGAACCTCTCAACCCTCAAGCAGGGTCTGAATATAGTGTCTTCATTTCAAAAAGTCTAATATGGAAAGGAGAGGAAAAAAAAAGCAACTGCACAGAGGGACACCATACAAACACCTCAGCCATGTTAGCAAGGTTAGCATCAACTCTGTTAAGTCATGTTGGTTATGTGCACCCTTAGTGTGATGTGGTTAAATGGTGATAAAATTGGTGCTCTACATCTATGGTCTTCCTCTCAAACGCCCATAACAATAACCGAATCATGAGAACACATCAAGCAAAACCTATCTGAGAGACACCTACAACATACATGACCAGTCTTCCTCAAACATGCCAAGTTCATCAAGAACAAAGTTCTAAGAAACTCTAATAACCAAGAAGAGCATATGGAGGCGTGACACAACACTGTATCAATATTACTTGTTTAATTATAATAATGGCCACATGCTCCCACCATGATGTACTACCTTGCCACCGGCCCAAAAGCAATGGAACCAACAGTCCGTGAACTGAAACCTTCAAAACAATGAACCAAAACGAAACTTTCCTCTTAATAAGTAATTTATCACACATATTTTGTCACTATGATAGAAAGCTAACTAGCAAGGAACTACTACCCCAGATTAGAAAAACAAAACAAAACAATGTAAAATTAAGAGAAGGTTAATGAATGGTAGTGAACAAATAAAAGGCATCCGAGCTCCTTGGAAGAATATAGATTCATAAGCGTACTTTCTCCCTCCCTCAAATCAACCCTAAAGAACCCACAGAGTTGTGCAGCCCAATATAATAGCCACTAACCACTTGTGACCATTTAAATTTAAATTAATTAAAGCTAAAATTCAGTTTCTGTGTCACCTACACACATTTCAAGCTCTAATAGTCACATGTGTGTGTGTACGACACAGGACAATGCAGATACAAACCACTTCCATCATTACAGAAACTGCCACTGGACAGCATTGTTGAGGAAACATGGAACCCAGGATATAAAGAAAGCATAAGAACTATCTGGGAAGAAAGGCAATTGTTTTGTTGTAGGGCACATTAGGGTGGGAAGAGGGGAGAAGGACGCACTGTTCCTCACTGTAGAAACTCTCAGATCTTTGAAGCAGTCATCCACAGATGGATGGAAAAAAAGAAAAATTTCTGTTAGGAAAGACAGCTGTTTCTTATTCAGCAGAGCCTCCTTCTTCAATGAGTTCTACACCCTACTTGGTACAGACCCCAAATCCCCCAGGAGGTGGAAACATGAGAAGTAATTGGAAGATAATAAATGACAGTCTCAGTTTTTCTTTTTTTTTTAGTTTTTTCAAATATTTTATTGAGTAATAAGAGATGTAAAGCAGCTATGAACAAGTTAATTAGTCCTATTTGAATTTAATATGCAGGATAACCAAGTCCAGCATTTCTTTTTCTTTTTAATTTTTATTTTATTCATATGTGCATACAATGTATGGGTCATTTCTCCCCCCTTTCCCCCACCTCCTCCTTTACCCCCCCACTCCCTCCCTTGCCCTTTCCTTACCCCTCGCTACCCAGCAGAAACTATTTTGCTCTTATCTCTAATTTTATTGAAGAGAGAGTATAAGCAATAATAGGAAGGACCAAGGGTTTTTGCTAGTTGAGATAAGGATAGCTATACAGGGAGTTGACTCATGTTGATTTGCTGTACATGTGTGTTACTTTCTAAGTTAATTCTTCTTGAACTAACATTTTCTCTAATTCCTGGTCCCCTTCGCCTATTGGCCTCAGTTGCTTTAAAATATCTGCTTTAGTTTCTCTGCGTTGAGGGCAGTAAATGTTTTTTAGGTGTCTTACTATCCCCATACCTCCTTTGTGTGCTCTCGCTTTATCATGTGATCAAAGTCCAATCCCCTTGTTGTGTTTGCCCTTGATCTAATGTCCGCATATGAGGGAGAACATATGATTTTTGGTCTTTTGGGCCAGTCTAACCTCACTCAGAATGATGTTCTCCAATTCCATCCATTTACCTGTGAATGATAACATTTCGTTCTTCTTCATGGTTGCATAAAATTCCTTTGTGTATAGGTACCACATTTTCTTAATCCATTCATCAGTAGTGGGGCATCTTGGCTGTTTCCATAACTTGGCTATTGTGAATAGTGCTGCAATAAACATGGGTGTGCAGGTACCTCTGGAGTAACCTGTGTCACAGTCTTTTTGGTATATCCCCAAGAGTGGTATTGCTGGATCATATGGTAGATCAATGTTTAGATTTTTAAGTAGCCTCCAAATTTTTTTCCAGAGTGGTTGTACTAGTTTACATTCCCACCACCAGTGTAAGAGGGTTCCTTTTTCCCCACATCCTCGCCAACACCTGTTGTTAGTGGTGTTGCTAATGATGGCTATTCTAACAGGGGTGAGGTGGAATCTTAGTATGGTTTTAATTTACATTTCCTTTATTGCTAGAGATGGTGAGCATTTTTTCATGTGTTTTTTGGCCATTTGAATTTCTTCTTTTGAAAAAGTTCTGTTGAGTTCACTTGCCCATTTCTTTCTTAGTTCATTAATTTCAGGAGAATTTAGTTTTTTAAGTTCCCTATATATTCTGGTTATCAGTCCTTTGTCTGATGTGTAGCTGGCAAATATTTTCTCCCACTCTGTAGGTGGTCTCTTCAGTTTAGAGACCATTTCTTTTGTTGAGCAGAAGCTTTTCAGTTTTACGAAGTCCCATTTATCTATGCTCTCTCTTAGTTGCTGTGCTGCTAGGGTTCCATTGAGAAAGTTCTTGCCTATACCTATTAATTCCAGAGTATTTCCTACTCGTTCCTTCAGTCTCAGTTCTTAATGTTAACTTTAAGAACATTAAGTTAGAAATATGGAAGTGAAAAACAGTTTAGGAATTGCATTGATTATTAAGCAACATATATAGTAATTGGATTTACAAGTTAAATGTGCATAAACTCTTATACACCTCAGTTTTTACATAAGGATTGAGCTTACATCAGGAAACCATTTTCAGGAATCAGGAAAACACGTATTAATTTAATTTACTCTTGGGGGATGAACTTAAATTTCACATTTACGGTGACATAAATATTATTTTACTTCATGTGTTTACTTCCAAATCAGTCTTAAATTTGGTATCTACTGATCACTTGAAATAGAAATCAAGTCATTTGGGACAGAAATGCTTTGAGTTTTCTATCCACCATTTATGGAAAAATTATTTATATGCCATCATCTAGATTCAACAATCTTATGTTTTAGATGTGCTTAAAATATGAGGGGAAAGCCACACGTACATTGTTTAGGATTAAACATGAACACAATTTTTACACTCCTACATTCATACAGATGAGAAAAGTGAGACCCTAAGAGTCTAAAGGACTTTGCCAGAATACTAATGACATTAGCTCCATGCAAATGCTCGAGCCACTACACATATTAGCTCCTTGCAATCATATCTCAAAAATGAAATGAAAATACAGACTGCAGATTATCTGGGAGATTAATAATGACAGGGTTATGAGCAGTGAAGTCTACCTTTTAAGAAAATAAAAGCAAAATTTAAGAATAAAGTAAGAAGCAGGAATACCTTCCAAAGTAAGGTGATATTTTTCTCTTTTTTAGTAATATCTCCATTAATTAGTCTCCAAAATTCAGGTCCTCTCACTGGAACTGCAAAACAACAAGGAGCTCAAATTGTACATGTGTTTTTAGAAAGAACATTTTTAGTCATATTTGAAGCACACGCTTATGCACTTTCAAGACACATTTACAAAACCTTTGCAGACCTTTTACATCCATGACAACTGTGTAGGCTGGATTGCTCCAATTGCTCCAGTATCCCAGACCATCTAACCTCTTACAGCGCACCTGAGCTGCATAGACTGCACACAGATCTGGCACAGGGACACTGGCAGATTTTGATTTTGCGTCATATACCTCATGCACCTGTAAAATAAGTCACAGCTTTAGATGGATCTTTAGGCCCTGAAGCACATTTTTATTGTAAACTTTACAACATCCCAAAATTAAGAGAAAACTGATTTGCGTTTTCTGCTTTCAGAAATGTCATATTGAGCTTAGATTATGAGTCTCTTCAAGTAAGGGTTTCTTTTTTTTTGAAGACAGAGCTGGGAGTTGAACTCAGGGCCTTGTGCTTGCTAGGCAGGTGCCATCACACCTGAGCCAAACTCCCAGCCCTTTTTGACCTTAAATTTAAGATAGGGTCTCACTTTATGCCTGCTCTGGCCTGAACAGTGATCCTCCTATATGTGCTTCCCGCATAGATGGATGACAGGTGTGCACCACCATGCCCAGCTTTTACTGGTTGAGATGGAGTTTTGTGAGCTTTTTGCCCAGCCTGGCTTCAAACTGGGATCTTCTCAATCTCCACCTCCTGAGTAGTTAGGATTCCAGGCTGGAGTCACTGTGCCTGGCCTAAAGTAAGGATGTTTTGTGCATTTTTTCATTGCCTTGCTGAGGACAACCTTTTGGACTGATTCACTTTCAATCTCATTTCCCTAACATTCTCTCATCCTTCTACTGGTCCTTTTCCTCTAATCATCTATCCGTAAAGACTTAAGAATTTTAACTTAGTTCTTGGTAGGATCCTCTCTAGAAAATCAAGCAGATAAAACTCACATTCAGCTTAATTGAAATAATTGTGATCTCATGACATAAATACATTTTTTGATATTTCTAGGTCTTTGCAAGCAGAAGTCACAAAACTGACAGGAAAAGCCATTAAATTTGCTCTTGCCACTGTAAATATGATTCTGGTTGTTTAATAAAAGCAGATGCTTTCAAAAAGTATTCCATTAAACCCATGTGTACTAAAGGACATTAATAGATGTTAGTGGAGAAGATGTTCCTTAGAAAAACAAGTTTGAAAACCCTTGGATAAAATAAAGTCACAAGTGTTTCTTTAATGTTAGATCTCTCCAGACCTTTAATATGTTCCTCTACCCTAGGAAGGCACAGAGATACAGAGTTTCCTAAACTTATTTAACCATGCAATCTTCTTTTCAAAGGATATTTTATAAGACCAATGTTGTGTGAAACATACTTTGGGAAATGATGGATCAAGAAATTTTGTCCTCAAAAAGGTTAGACTTTGATGAAAATAAATACAGATTACAGTGTATACTTTTGGTATTGATGTTAAGCAATGAAACTCTTAAACATTATAAGAAACAACATTTAGTGAGGCAAGCTGAAGAAATGTCTAAGTAAAAGATACCTTCCACTGTATTTCTTTTCCATTTAAGCCATATCGAATTTGGAACTGAAGATTATTCTCTGGAAAGACTGGCTTTTCCCAAGATATTTTCAATAATCCAATGTTTACAGTAATTTCTGCTTTCACACTAGATGGAGGCAGTGGTTTTACTAGAAATGGTAAAAATGATATTAGGCAATGGTAGCTTAAAAGTAATTAATGCTTAAAAATATTAGTTTATCTTAATAACTTATATTTATAAAGCAATATCTTTTTTAAAAGCTTTCTAAATTGTTCCCTTATTATCTCTCTTATAATCTTATGTAATATGTAAGATAACAATTGTCTCTATTTTGCAAACAAAGAGATTGATTGAAAAAAATCAGTACATTATCCATGTCACTCTGCAAGTTGATAGAACTGATTAGAAATTGCGTCGTTAGGACTGGGAGTATAAGTGCAGTGGATAGAGTGCTTGCCTAGCATGAGCAGGGCCCTGGGTTCAATTTATAGCATAGAGGGGAAAGGAAAGAAAAAGAAAAAAATAAAGAGGAAAGAAGGAAGGGAGGGAAGGAAGAAAGAAAAGAAATTGAACCATGGGCTCTACAAGCGAAAGTAATCATACTGAAAACCTGATAATTATCAGTGGAAATCTCTGTTCTCCATGGAGTTTTAATTGCAGGCCAAAAAAACTCACATGCACTTCACCAATTGCTACTTCTCTGGGTTTCAAACGCTTCCTTCACTATTATGGAGTATTTCTAGGCCAAGATTAAAGGTAGTAGTCTCACAAAGTAAAACCTTAGTTTCTATACTCTGAAAAAAATAGGCATTTAATAAGCAGAAATAGAGGCAAAGATGACCTGGATGGCAAGTGATTTTTTTAAGACAGTTCTTAAAATATAAATATATGAACAAGATATGTTTAAAGACATAATCTTAAAAGAGAAATGCAAAGAAAAAAGTTGTCTTGTTTTCTTATCAACATTTTGTTTTCTTAACTGAAAACTTTAGCTTAGACTTACATCCACTACATACATTTTCCCTGAGTTCTTAATTTTTAAGGGCCACTTTTCCTAACAATAAAAGACAATTTGGAAACTTGACATGTTTGAAATGGAGAGCCTGAAACCCTAAGCATAACCAGGCACCTCTGGAGCTCCTAACTGTGTCATGACTTCCAGCATTAACTTCACAGTGCCAATTACATTTACATCATCATGTCTGGATTATCTGTACCAAGAGTGGATGGGAGACTCCATGCAGAAGGCATAGATCCAGTTGGTATGTGAAAAAGAAAGCTATTCTTTAACTTCTGTTTACACACGGGTCACTTATCAAAGATTTCACAATGATATCAGAGGGATATCAAATTTCTCAAGAGCTCTCTGAATCCTTTGATCTCGGAATGTCTTTTATAAAGAATGTCTTAAATACCATGATGGATATCATCATTCTTGTCTATTTTCTCCACTTCACTTCAAATGTTTTGAATGCTTCTGCCATACAGCCTCACAAACTAAAGCCTTGGGTTATGACTACTCTGATTATAAAAACTCTTGGATTATCCAATTTAGACTTTTGAATTAGAAACACCAACTATTTTCATAACTACACTGGAAGAAAAGCCTAGTTTGTATTATTTATTTTAAAAAATCACTAAATTTCATTCATAATGGCCCATGTAATTCATCGAGTAGTATGCCGAAAATATTCCAATTGCTGTGAAATAGTTATCCATGATTATGAACAAGCAGACTATAAATAATATAAACTAAACTCAGTAACATAACATAAACTCAAACCTATAAAGCTTTCTAAGGCTGATCATCTTCTTATTCCATTGTAAACATAAACAATTTTCTCTGGAAAATCTACAGTGATGAGAAAATGTCAAAGGACAACATTAATCCTGATTTGATTTGCATTCAAATATACTAACTAAAATGCAAACACACAACACAATTTGACATACCTACAGAATCAGGGAGGACACATGTTGGTGGAGAGTCAAGTGAACCTAAAGTGTGGTTGATCCTAATCCACATTGTGTAGCCAGACAACAGAAAGATTGGCTGGAAAATGCATTCATAAAAGCCATCCTTCTGCAAATGGCAATCTTTGGGCTCAGATATGGTTTGAACAGATGGTCTATCAGAACAATAAAGGCTGCTCCTTAAAAGATACAAAAATTATCAATTAGTACACAGCATTAAGATCAAAGCAATAAGAATGTTTGAGAAAGTCGGTGTTTAAAAGAGATAGTTTTGGTCCATCTAAAAATACATTTTTTTTTAATTAGAAAGGTACTCTTGAATTCCCAGCTATATCCCAATCCTATGTCTATCCATAGAAGCATAGGGTAATTCCTACAAAATATTTCATTAGTCACTATGTTGAGTGTACATGAAAATGCTCTGACAGAAAGATAATACAGTTAGAGATAACAATAAAGTCAAGCTAATATTTTTATTAATGATACAATTTTCAAAGAATAGATCAAAAGTAACTCCTGAGATGGGAATAAGGCAACTTCCTCACACTTTAAATAGGAGATTAAATTCTACCATAAATTTAACATGTAACTGACAGTAAAGTACAGCTTCATCAGCAGTGCCCTAATTCTTCCTATTTCAAATCAAAAAGAATTGAGGAAAAAATGTTTGAGACTCAACCAACACTCTACCTTAGAACATACAGCACTTCTTTGACACAGCTTTTCGGTCACTATTTGCTCTGACTATGGCATTTAAGTGGCTGAAGTAGCAGTGACTCCACAGAGGTGGGAGTGAGGAAGTGAGAAGAAAGTAAAAAAAGTTATGTTTTTTTAAATTTCCTTGACATTTCCAGTGTGTGTGTGTGTGTGTGTGTGTGTGTGTGTGTGTGTGTGTTAGAATAAGTAATGGTGAGAAAAAAATGAAAATGAAGAAAAAGAGGTCATCTCTGAGAAGAAAATAAGAGCAGTCTACAAGAGCAAATGATTCGCAGCACTCTCGTAACAGCAATAACCATCTGTTGAATGTTTTCTAGGAGAAGTTATATCATTTAATCATAATTAAATGAAATACATCATTAATTCTCTTAGAAACTCCATAAGACTATTACCTCCACGTTTTATAGGCAAGGAAATTAAGGCTTGGAAGGCTTAGAGCTCACTCAAGTATACGCACTTAGTTTCATGGTTATCCTGTAGCTGTCAGTAAGGAAATGAGGCAGGGAGCTTATGTAGCAGACTTCCACAAACACATCTTTTAATGTGAAAATGCCATGGGAAGAATGTAAGGACAGATTGTAAAAGTAAAATGGCATACCACAAACTTTCTGTTGACTTAAAAATACTCAAAGCAGGTAGGATAAAGATAGCTGTTATTCCCATTTGAGAAATGTAGAAATTGGTGCATTTTTTTCTACTATACACAAGAATAGGCTCATAGAATTAAAAACAAAGTTCAGGTCACAGTATTGGAGGAAGAGGGTATAATTTTCAAGTTCAAATTTTAGATTTAAAGAACAAAAGAGCACACTGTACAAAGTGAAAGTCTCCAATACAAATAATATACTGAGGTATAGTGTTTAAGAACAGTATATGTACTTGAAAACTCTGATAGAATATTGTAAAAATTAAAATGTAATTTTTAAGTTCTAATCAAGATAATATCATTTTAGATAAATGCTAGGTAAAGACAAGGGAAATACCATGAAAACATGTCTTTTAAAAACCAAGGTAAAAATAAGCAAGCACAAATTTCTACTTAATAAACTCATTACTTCTTATTAACTATTGTTTATGTCCTGAATAACCTCACCTAGGGATTGAACTCAGGGCCTCACACTTACTGGGCAAGTGCTCTATCACTGAATTTTCCTTTTGAGAAAGGATCTTGCTAACTTTGTCCAGACTGGAACTCCCAATCCCCCTGATTCCACCTCCAGAGTAGCTGGGATTGCAAGTGTGAAACAGCACACTCAGCTCCTCACCTAGTTCTAAAAGCATTCATATTGTTTCTTATAATCTTCATGTCTCTGACTCTAACTTTTTTCTAAAATATTAAACTTTTTTAATCCTCCACATTCTACTCTAAACAATTCTCTAAGTCAAATTAAAATGTATATAAACTTTTCTTGCATATCATTCAAGAGTTAATATTCAGTTTTAGATAATTAGTTGTCAGACATGATAATTTGAAGTAACATATTACAATTTTCTTAAGCTCAGGTAGGAATATTTTTCAAGAATTGCCATTACTAGCCAGATGCCATGGCTCATGCTTATAATCCCACCATGAGAAAAAATTATAGGAAGGCAGAGATTACAAGGATGGTTTGAGGTCAGCCTAGACAAAAAGGTAGCCAGACTCCCATTTCAATAACCAAGCTGGATATTGGTAGCATGTGCCTATCATCCCAGCTACACAGGAAGCCTAAATAGAATTGCAGTCTGGGCCATTTGGGGCAAAAAAAAATGTGAGACCCTATCTCAAAAATAACTAAAAGCAAAAAAAATCTAGAAGTGTAGCTCAAGTGGTAGAGTGACTGCCCAGCAAACTCAAGACCCTGAGTTCAACCCCCAGTACTCAGGAAAATAAGAAGGAAAAGAAAGAAAGGAAAGGAAGGGAGAGAGGGAGGGAGATAAGAAAAAAAAGGAAGGAGGGAGGGAGGGAAAGAAGATTGCATTTTATATAATCCCTCAAACCCTCAGACATTTCCCAGTTAATTATATCCTGCCTCTGCTTTCAGGAAGAAAATTTATAAGGCTACCGTTATGGTAATATTTCAGTAGATAATCTTTATCTCACCATACCCACAGAAAACAAAGCAGCAAAAATAATACATACCTATGATATCTCAACTGCAAAGAACTTCCCACAAGTGATTGGATTGTATTGGCTGACCATCTGCAAGTCATTTTAGTTAAGTACCCATCAGTTTCACATGATATATTGATATTGACATCTATTTAAAACACATTAAAATATTAATATTAAGCAAAAACACCAAAAAAATTTTAATGAAAAACATTCTTCCTACATCTTTAATAGGACTCCAATAAAGAGCCCATAAAGGAAAAAGTGATCTTATGGGACAAAAGGAGCAAAGCCCCAGAAGTCTTACCAATCACATATAATTCAGCATAACGATGGTGGCACTCATGTTCGTTGCAGCAGTACACTGCATCATAGGTAAACTTCCCTCGTGGTTTGGTGGCTTTCAAGTTGGAAAGAGTGACTCTGCTAACATGGTCACTTATAACGTTACACTGCCTTTGAGGAATTTTCTCAGCTAAGTTCATCCACCAAACAATCTTTTCTGAGGAAACGGTCTTGTTTTCATTTTTATAGATGCAGTGAAAAGAAACGTTAGACCCAACACTTGTCAGAATTTTAGGTGGAAAATATATGACATCTGTAACAAGGACAGAAAAGTCAATCAGATGAAGACAGAAAACACCATGAAAGCAACTCATCCCATGTAAAAACTATTCACGACACAGTCCCAGGTCAAAAATAAAAATGAGTACACCAAGAAATTGAAAGACTCTGTAATTGCTTGTTCATGGAAAGATTTTTTTCTCAGGATTAGCTTGAAGAATAACCTAATTGCCATTCTAACATCTATACACAGGGACGTGATTAGATTTGTTACTCATTTTGTTTGATCAGCATTGAAATGGCTTCATAGAATCCCTTATGACCTGCTGTGAAAGCTTTTCTTGTCTAAAGAAAAGGTTTATGGTGGCAAATGACATTTCTTTTATTTTGTAAAAAGAAATGTACTATGTACTTTTGTGTAAACACTGAATAGTCTGTAGTCATCTTGAAACTGTCTTCTGTAGTGCTGTCTTCTTGGGCAATGCGGAATTGCATGACTTTCTGTTTGTGTCCTTTGCAGTCTTTTTCCCCCCTCCCTGTCCTCCTTCCTACTAGAAAACAAAGGGCCACCCTGATCTGGTCCTGGCTTGCAAGACCCTAAGCTCCGCAGACTTTGCATGCCAGCCCCTCTACCCCGTGTACCACGTGTGTTTCATCTCCTATTCTTTTAAATTCATGGTTACTACTGTGGGAGAGAGTAACTGTACACAGCTTTAATTCAATCATACTTATAAAAATATTTTCTTATACTCTGCTTTATGCTTTCGGTATTGCCAATCTTTAAAAATTAAATGGTCTTTGATAATGGATCTATTTTGTATTGCCTTATTAAGATCAAATACTTCTTGTCATTCCATTCTTTATCTTTTACTTTTGTGGAGTTGTTGTCTTTAATTAAAACTTCTCTAAACACTAAAAGAAAAGAAAGAACTCCTGCTCTCAAGCGAATGGAGCTTCTGTGAATGTCTTTGCTAGCTTCTAAACACAGAGACTTGCTTACTCACCACAAAATATGTTTTAGTCAGTAACTGTCACTTGCTAATTGTTTTGCAACAAATTAGTGAAACAGAGTGTAATTCCACAGTGATACATTTCCATCAGATCCTGCTTTAAGAAAGAATAGGGAAGCTGAGGGTAAGTTCTTAGAATAGATCACTCTGAGACAAAATCCTGATGGAGAAAGGGTTGCTGCTATTGTCATATTTGGATATGTGAAAATTTAAGTAAATAGCTAAAGTGGACAAACAAGGCAAAAATAAGAAAATTAGTTAGGAAATGTAATATGAATGATGAACAAGTACAAGAAAAACTCATTAAAACCCAAAGTGTTTGGAAAGGATACGGCAGATAAATGAATTCATAAGAGAGTGACATGGAATGTTTCCGTTCAACAAATGTGACTATGGCACCTGTCAGTGAGCAATGCAGGAGACTCGAGTAATATTTAAATCCTAGATATAAGGAGGAAGGTTCTTTCCGTGAAGAACAGGAAGTTCCCAAGTTTGGAGAAACACGCTTTGCTGTTGCACAGCGTTCAGAAGAAAGGCTCACAGGAGGTAACTGACATGATGTGTAGAAATCAGCAAGCTGAATTGCAACAATAAACCTCATTTCCCAGGTATTGCAAAAGATGGTGTTTCATAAAAACATTTGACACAATTAAGCTTACTATTTAGTATTGAGTATCAAACTTTAGTATCACTAGAAATCCTGCATAATCCTATTTGATGTACTTCTCTGACTTATTTTTAGTGTTTACAAACACAGACCTTAAATGAGACCTCCAGTTCTATCTTTCTAATTGTGTGAACTCTTATAAGTTATTTAATTTCCTTAAATCTATCCCATAAAGTTGTTCAGAGGATAAAATGATAAGAATAATATATGTAAACCACCTTAAAAACAGGAAGCACCTTTTGTTCAATAGGGAAATCAGAACCTTGTTGTGTTATTTCTGATTTGATATATATCACTATACCATTGCATTGCTACAGTAGATAATACTGCAATCCAGAAATATTTTTGGAGAGCTACTGAGGGGAATAAGTGTTTTGTTTTCATTCTTTGTGTCCCTAAGGTCTGCTTTCTATTTGGTAAGTTTCTGTCTTTCCCCTAACACTCATCTGTTACCATTCAATGGTAACTAGGCAGTCCAAGTTTCTCACTGGGAACTTAAATGTTAAGTTCTCTCTCAGAACTTAAATGACTCCGATGGCCCATAAGCTAAAGGCTTGCTCCCCAGTCTGTGGTGCTATTGGGAGGTGGTAGAACCATTAGGAGATGGAGACTTAGTGGGAGGAAGTCAGGTCAGTGGGAGCGTGCCTCTGAAGGGGATATCGGAACCCCAACCCTTTCCTCCCCCTATGACTCCTGGCTGAAAGAGGTGAACAGACCACAGGGTATGACCATGATGTACTGTGCTGCCACGGCCCAAAGAAACAGGACCAATCAACCATGAACTGAAATCTTGAAACTGTGAGCTAAAATCAATATTTCCTCCTTCTAAATTGTTTTTTCTCAGGCATTTTTGTCCTGACCTCAGAAAGTTAACTAACAGGCCTCTATTACTCACTGTCAGGATTTGTCATTCATTTTTGGATTTTTCTATTTGGGATGTTTTAAGTCACAAGAGGGACACCTAAGTGATGAATAAGTAAAAGCCTCGCTGTTGATGGTCATATGATTGGATATTTTATAAGCAAATCACTGACAAAGTTGTATGTATGTATACTTATACTAATAAAAATAAAAGCCAACATATGAAAAAAGAAAGCAAATTTTATCTCGCAGATATTGCTATATGCTATAAAAGGGTTTTGTAGAAAGTAAAACAGAATTAGAAAGACCTAAAAACCTAAGTAGAGTGGCCAATCCTAGGCAAAATGCAACACAAAAACCATTGTATTGTATTGAACTAAATATAGTAAAAATAATATCGTCAAGAATTATTATTCCAGAAAGGTGTTGATGTATAACTTGAATCCTAGCAGACTTTGAAAAACAACATTATTCTTTTAGAACGTCCCTCTTTTTCGGAGATACCAAGTTTTCCATTCTAATTATGAAATAAAACAGCAAACAATGAATTCATTTTTCTGTGGAAGAGAAGTATCTCACCACCTGGTTAAATATAAGCAGCAAGCCGCAGGCTCTCCATGGAGGTAGAGACAGTGGCCTTCCGCTTCCTTTCTACAGCTTCCCTCTTTCCCTGTCCACCTTGCCAATAGCACTAGATGAAAGTCTCTACCAGAACACCTCTGAAATCTGATGTCAATTCATTCACCTCTACATCTTCCACAGATGATCATTAAGATCTACTAATCAATAGCACATAATTAAAAATAGAAGATGCAGTCTTCCTTAGAAAAACAAAAATTTCAAAACCTGAATTGTCAGCATCATATTACAGAATGTGATAGTCGACTCTTTGACGAATAGAGACTTAAAATTCACATCTTCTAAATGTGTCCCCAACAGATCCCCGAGTCTCCCAGGCACAGAATTAATCACTCCACTTGTTCAGCACTTCCTTTAGCTCTTTGCACAATCTCACTTTGTGCTAGGCAATTGGTTACACATGGTGTCAGTCCTCCCTCCCCTTAGATATTGAGATTTTGAACTCACAGGTTGTAGATTCATAAAGAATAATTGTATCAAGTATTAACTAAGTGCTTATTAAGACATAGGTGCTCCGATATCTGGTGAGTATTTTATTGCATTATTGCATTTTATCCATGTGAAAACAACCCTGTTTTACAGGCAAGGAATTTGAGACACAGAAAGATTAAAAAATTCTCCAAATAAGAGGTGAGTCTAGTACTTCTACAAACTGTCAGACTGCAAAATCAATGCACTTAAATCTCTAATGTTTGCTCTCTATCTACTTGCTTTTAGACTAATTAACACTTTTTAAATGGTAAGTAATCAATAAGTAAACTTGGCAAGTTAAATGGGCTGAATGTTTGCTGATTATTTTACACGGTACTTGTTATTTCAATATAACCATTATCAGCCTGAATAAATTTGAACAAGAAAAATATATTCCCTTTGGGGCTGGATGTGGCTCAAGTGGTAGAGCACCTGCTTTACAAGAATGAAGCCCTGAGTTCAAATTCCAGTCCCACCCAAAAAAAAAAAAAAAAAGAAAGAAAAATATATTCCCTGTTGACAGATCAGACAACAAAGGGCCATAAGTGTCTTCCTGGAGTCACTACTCAGCACATGACAGGATTAGGATTACGCCAAGACTCCTGGGCCTCCATATGAAACATGACACCTGATTTTTATGATGTTCTGAATGAAATGCAGTTTTTCTGATGTTAAAATAACCTCAAAACTATGAGAACTTACATGGAAAACTCTATAAGCAAGCAGCTCCAGTGAAAAGAATTCATTTACTAAGTAACATATATTAAAATAAAATTTTATATTTTCATACTTTCTATTTATGTCAAATATACTTAGTTTTCAAATATAAATTAAGGAATTATTAGTATAAGTGGCATTCTGAATCTGTTAATTTGGAAACTTTATATTAACTTCTTTTTTTACTTTTTTTTTTTTTCTTTGAGACAGAGTCTCGCTATGTAGCTCAGGTTGGCCTTGAGCCCACAGTTCTTCTGCCTCAGCCTCCCAAGTGCAGGGCTTACAAAAGTGAGCTACTATGCCCAGCTTAACTTTTCATCTTTTTAATAAGAAAAGCAACTCAATAAGAGACTGTTTTAGAAGTGTGTAAACACAGAAACTCTAACACAATTTTAATTTAAAAATTATCTGGTCAAAATTGAAATAATATATTAATATCGTTATCTTTACCCTTGTGTTTCAGGACCATAAAAGTTAAGGTATTTATAATATACGAAAGGTAAATTCTAGCAGTATGTTTCCCAAAGCCACATGACCCACCTGGTGTGGTAAAGACATGAGGGGTACTCCAGTCACTCCAGATTCCTGGGCCATCCAGCTTCTTGGCCCTTACCTGAACTTCATATGAGGACCCAGGAAGCACAGTGTCTACCAGCAGGGATGTATCTGAGACAACCTCATCAACCTGTTAAATATTGTGTTAAAACACAAGAGCATCAAGTCAAGGGAGAACCTGTACTCAAATGAATCATATCCAGGTCTCAACAGATTCCAAATAATTAAAATACGACATAGGTTATCTGGCCGAAGATGAATTAAGACAGAAATCAATGACTACATAACAAATGTTTGTACATTAGTCAATAAAATGTTAAATAGCCTGGGGTCAAAAAAATCACGATGATAATTGGCAAATATTGTTAATCGAATGATAATGAACATATGACCTTTAGAATTTTGAGAAATGCAGCACAAGTGGGTGGGAAGCTTCCAGCCACTGTTGCCACCTGTGACACACCTGGTAGATAAAGATAGGCAGGGGTAGAGCGAGAACCATACAGACACCTATAAAAAGCTGCACAGAGGGAGCTAATGATTTTAAGAACCTGATAATAACCTACAGTGCATAAGTCAAAACACAACTTACAAACTAGAAGAGAAAATATCTGAGATCAAACGCTGCACAAAACAACCTCTAGCTAAGAATTGCTTAGGGAATAAATTCAGTTTTCCTGTAATGTACAATGACAAAGTCATTGAACTCTCTGGCCTCTTAAGACTCTTGGATAGGAGGAAAGGGGTCATGGACTAAAAATGATGAAAAGCATCAGGAATGCCCAGAAAAATATCAGATCGCTCATAGCTGACATTCTATTATATCCAACTCACAGGAGAGAAGGCAGAAGCTGACAGTAGCCCTAACTCTGCTTTTCTGTATATGACATAGCCAGTTCCCACGTGGCAATTTGTAAAAATAAAGCCTTTAAAAAATAGCCCAGATCTAAAAAGACTTTTTTTTAAACCTCTGAATTATATAACATTTAATTTTGCAAGTAACATGAAAAATATTCACATGACCCAAGAAGCCATTAATGACTTCCTTCCTCCTCCCCTGCCTCTGACATCATCCACTAATACTGTCACCTTCACTCACTGCCCTCAGCCACACTGTCCTCTGCATTGTTGCTCTCTCTGCTTGGAACCCAATTCCCCCAGATATCTAGCTTGTCACCCATCTCCTTCAAATCCTTGCTCAAACATCACCCATCTCAATGTGGCCTCCCACCGCAACCCTTCATCCTCCACCAGCATGTTCAAACCTCCTCCTCTGATAGCTCTATAATCCCAGGTATCTTGATGCACATAACAGTTCCTGGCACCAAATGGGTACTCAATAAATACTTACTTACTGAATGAATGAATGAATGAAAAAAGAGTTTGACAGACTTTACAGCAAAAATGCACACACTGCATGTAAACAAATATGCCAAGCAATACAAAATAAGAATGAAATATAAGAGCCGTGGTACACAGATGAAAAACAATTATAAAGTTTCTGTAACTCGACTCCCCATAGTTCTGTGTATCTACAAAATGTCTGTAATATATACAATTCAATTATAATTCATTTTGCTCTAGAAGGAGCATGAATATTTAATAGGCAGAGGACAATTTCTATGAGATGTAGGGAAGTCTTTAATTACCTCTCAACTTTTTATTTTATTTACTAAGATATACTTACTTCCCTCCTAACTGTAGAATTCTCTGAATATTTCACTTGATATTGAAGTGGAAATGGTGCCAATGTTGGGCTGCACCAAGAAATCCTTAAATTACCATGATCTGTGATTTCCATATGCAAACCAGATGGTGGATGTGGCTTCACTTAAGAAAAAACAAAATACTTTTGAGTCAAGCAATTTTAATGGCAGTCATATCTGAATAAAAGGACAGCAAAATGGATTTTCAACACATCCTGCCTTCCAACTACTTAAAAGGTAACCCTATCCAAAGACTAATTACAGAACCCAAACACAGCTATGCTATTGGCTCTACTCCACGTGACTCATTTAGTTTATTTGGAGTTTTATTAAGTAAATTACTGCTGAATTCCAATGCATGTGTACATGTTTGTCTATGCGTATGCATTTGTATTTATAAGTATTTGGCTATATGTATGTACATACAGTCTTAAACAACAAAGGCCATTAAAATATGTGGAGGAACAATTTAAATATCTTACAATAAAGGATTACTTGAATAAATTACAGTTCATAACATAATGAAAATCTATACAGTCATTAAAAATCATACTGCAGATGCTCATGCCTGTTGTAATGTTAGCTATTCGAGAACTGGAGATCAGAAGATTGTGCTTTGAGACTGGCCTGGGCAAAACATTCATGAAGGCCCCCATCTCAATCAGTAAAATTGGATGGTGGAAGGCACCTGTCATCCTTGCTAGGCAGGCAGTGTAACTAGGAGGATAATGATCCACACTGGTCTGGGCATAAATGCAAGACCCTATTCAAAATAAAACTAAAGCAAAAAAGGCTGGGGGGCAAGGCTCAGATGGCAGAGCACATGCTGAGAAAGCATAAAGCCATGAGTTTAAACTATGGTACTGCAGAAAAAGATCATATTGCATGTACAATTATATACATTAATAAAAGGGTGAAAAAAGAGAACAAAGCTAAAATATCATATCACAGAAGAATTTTGAAAATGTTTAAGTTCTACATTTTAAAAGTTATCACATATTTATGTTTACATTCTTGATTTATTAAAGTTAACGAGTAAAAGAGGGGATTGGTGGAGTGGCTCAAGTGGTAGAGCACTTGCCTAGCAAGTGTGAGGCCCTGAGTTCAAACCCAGTACCACCCCCCCCAAAAAAAAGAAAAAAGGAGGAGAGAGGGAGAGAGAGAGAAAGAAAGGAAAATAAAAACACATTTGTACAAATTTATATTAAAAATCAGAAGATTGTCAACATGGTAGAAAACAGATGATACTTTTTCTTCTTTGTACATACCTGTATTTACAAGGTTTTCACAATTAATATTAATATAATAATTATTCATATATATACAAATTATCACTATATTGAAATGTTCACTTATTTTAACTATTTTCAATAAATAAAATGGTATAGAATATTTTTCACATTTCATATTTTCAGAAATTTAGATGTAGTTTATCCTCTTCCCCTTTAGCCAAAATTGATGAAGTTTTATTTTATGTGACATATTACAAATTTCAGTTACTTTAAGGCCAGAATGTCTAACCACTAAAATCTAGAAACAAGTAAATTTTACTATGTTCCCATGACTAAAAATAATGCAAAACAAAGACATCTCAAAAAAGTAAAGTCATGAAATTACAAGCTATTGTACATTTGCTATCTGTATACTAGTGCGCATTAAAAGTAGAAATACATAATTAAATTTTCCCTGGATCCACTACATAGGCAGTGCCAGATTTATTCCCACTCACCTGCTTCTGTCACTGCAATGTTCTCAGAAGAGTTGACATTACTCACTCTCCACTTTGTATCCCAAGTCCTAACCAAGCACTGTGGTCAGATCTTCCCATCGACCTACCAAATCTGCTCTTATCAAGGCCACTGTCAACTTCCAATTATTTTACTCTGCTTCTCAGCAGCACTCCATATAGCTGCTCACTCCTTCCTTCTTGAAATACTATTTTTCATTTGGTTTCTTACATACCACACTCTTTTACGCCCTCATTATCACTAATTGCCCCTCAATCTTTCTGTTCTAAACTCTGAATGGGTGATCTCATACAATCCCATGTACTAATGCCAAGTATATACCTCCATATTTGGTGCTACCATACACCAAGATGTTCAGTCCAAGTCTAAGGGCAACCCTTGATTCCTCTCTGTCTTCCATACCCTACAGACCAATCCACTAGTAGATCCAGTCATCACCATCTTCCGAATAAACCCCAATCCCATCAGTTCTGTATTTTTTCATTGTTACAGCCCTAAACCAACTGACCTATCCCCAAAACCTCTTACTAAAGCTCCTCCATCCACTCATCCAACTATCCTTCACTCTCTTCCTTATTAATTTCATTTTCCATAATGCAGAATAACTTTTAAACACACACGTACATCTGATCATGCACACCCCTAATTCAAAAGTTTCATTGTGATTGCAATGAAAACAAAACTCTATAACCCTGGCCTATGATATGCACTATACCCAATAAGTGTGCCCTTGTCTCCAAATATTCTATGCCTCATTTAATCCAAACACAAGGGCTTCCTCTTTTGTTCCTTGAATCACCAAATTCATTGTATCAAAAGGAATTCATGAATGTATTCTTCCTATTAGAAGTATCCTTTTTTTATTGTCAGTGATTTATTAAAATTTTATTTCATGTAATAACTTATATAATTAATTTCTATTTGAAAACAGTCTGCAACAAAATATTTCTACACCATTTTTTTCTTCCAGCAATATATACAGATTAGCAGACTAACACCACATCCTCATGTTGAAACCACTTGATAAGAACAAAACAGACTTTGCACAAGGCTGAGGTGGGAAATTATAAAGATGTCTTCATTAGCCCTAAACTCATCATCTTCCTCTGGAATATCACATGGCCAAAACAAAAGTAGAAAGTAAAGCAGGAAGGGATGCAGTAGATAGGAAGAGATGCAGTCGATAGGAAGGGATGCAGTAGATGATAGGCAGGGATGCTGTAGATAGGAAGGGATGCAGTAGATGATAGGAAGGGATGCAGTATGTAGGAAGGTATGCAGTAGATAGGAAGGGATGCAGTAGATAGGAAGGGATGCAGTAGATAGGAAGGGATGCAGTAGATGATAAGAAGGGATGCAGTAGATGATAGGAAGGGATGCAGTAGACAGGAAGGGATGCAGTAGACAGAAAGGGATGCAGTAGATAGGAAGGGATGCAGTAGACAGGAAGGGATGCAGTAGATGATAAGAAGGGATGTTGTAGATAGGAAGGGATGCAGTAGATGATAGGAAGGGATGCTGTAGATAGGAAGGGATGCAATAGATAGGAAGGGGTGCAGTAGACAGGAAGGGATGCAGTAGACAGGAAGGGATGCAGTAGATAGGAAGGGATGCAGTAGATAGGAAGGGATGCAGTAGATAAGAGGCCATGAGAGACACAGGACCAACACAGCATGACAGACAAGGAAAACACTTCACAGGATGTTTTTTTAAACTATTAACAGTTCTTATAAGTTATTCAGAGATTATGCAACTTTTTAAATGACCCAACTTCTGTCGTAGTTCAAGGATAACAAAGTCCAGTCACAGCTTGAAGTAAGTAGTATTATGTACACGCTTTTAAATACTCATGTGGAGTGTGAGAAAGTGAGGAAAATGACACTGGGGTGGGGGCAAAGGAAAGCTTGACTAGACAGAGTTAAAATGTCCCTTCAAAAATGGAATCTGTGACCTCAGCATCACATTGGAAGCCAGCAGAAACAGAATTGGAATTTCAGAACCACTAGAAAGAGAAAAGGTTAATTATAAAAACTATAGCTGGTGTTATGCATCAGGAACAAATGTTATAACACATCTGTCATTCACATGTGGGTTCATGTAATTTATCTTCAGTTAGAATTATTATTTATTCAGTAGCTGAAGCCCAAGAACTGCTGATATGCTCAAGTGAGGAAGCATTTGCTAGTCTCTTGACTCCAGCCTTTCTTAAGTGAAATGATCACGAAGTACAGTTTGCTTGTTCTGTAAAACAATTTTGACTTGATTTCGAGTAAGCTGCACTGCCAGCATCTGCATCCCACCCCACCAGCATCCTCCCGTCTTAGATCCCACGGTTCTGCGCACCTCTTCAGCTTCACTGGTCTACACGTCATGCTGCCGTAGCAAATGCTGTGCTGACTTCTGGATCCTATTTTCCTTGACCTGGTATGTTGGAGATATTATGTTACCTTAGGTGGTTTGTAAACATGAACTTGGACAGGTTCTACTCCTTTAATGTGTAAGTTAAAACTCCTTAAACACTGGCTTCATGGCTGTGCAAGTCAAGACTGGGTTGAGACAGAGTCCTTACAAATACCAAAAAAATTTAAATGTATTATCTCTTTAGTGTTCAGACATTTAAACATTTCTTTAGTAGATACAGTAACTCATTTCTGGATTGAAGTATCTTTTACTCTGGATTTTTTACATGGATATCTCCTCGTATTCAGTTCAAATACTACACCCCAAAAGAGGCCTTTGACTACTATACTAAACATAACTCCCACCCCGACACTCCATCACATGTCCTGTTTTAATTCTTACATTGTACTCAAAATTTTCATACATTATCATATTGAATATAAGGAAAGATAGTTTTCCCTAAAAGTATACCTATATAAGGACAAAAAGGGTATTCAAGTTCATATAAATTCTTTGATAGCACTTGCCCTTAACTACTTTATTTTGCAGTTAAATTCAATGCTTCACTAACTTGAATGTGTCTAAAAATGACCAGGTAGAACTAGTTTTGAAAAGAGAAGTCTATGCTGTTTACTAACTATTATGTCTTTTCTTTCCCTGTGGGAATTTCACAATTGAAGTACTTGGATGTCATTGTAACTATGCTGTAAAGATCACAACTATATTTCTACAAAGCAAAATATTGGAAAGTCCTAATATTAAACTGTAATCATAAACAGACTCAAATGTTCTATCTCTCAAGAACTTAAAAGCGAGTAGAAGTGAATACGGAAAATTGTGGCTTCAGTGATGTCAGAGTCAATGATGCATAGAAGGATGTAAAGAGTTGAATAAAATTGTTTCAGGAAATACACATGGAAAATACTATAACGTGAATTATATACACATACTACCTCTAAGAAATATTTATGAAGGAATAAATTCAGTAGAAAGCATGTTTGTAAACAATTTTCAGAAATAGCTATGTGAGATGTGAAAAAGTAGCAACCAAACAGTGCCTATCCATTAGATAGATACAGGATTTAAAGAAATCAAACTGTTTTCAGGAAACAATTTAAGTGAAACCACAGAAACATTTATACAACTATTAACACATTCTAGAAGCTGGTTTGAATACATCTTAGTACTACCATGATCTACAGTGTTGGTCAAAATGATACAAGCCAGTGAAAAAATCTGTAATCCATGAGCAATTTTCAAACCCACCGTATGGTTGATGTTTAGCTGCATACTCATGTTAATGTGCAACTTACCAGCATTTATGGGCTGAACTGACATTAGAGGTGACTGAAAAATTACTCCACCAGATGTGATTTTCAAATACATAAGAAGAGTGTAGTTGAGTTTGACTGTTGTTACAGGCACGTGACAGTCGCAGTATTCCTGAACACTGCAGTTGCACTGGACAGTCTGAAAACTGTCTTTCTGGGGGGTCAGAGGCAAATCTATCACGTCAGACCTATATTAAAAAATAAGAGTTAAATGTTAACATGGTTGTAAAAGTAGTGGGTAGGCTTTTAAGTAGGATGCCACATCCAAATTGAGGAAAGCTATTAAAGACACCAAGCTTAAAAGGTTGAAAACAAGATATGCTACATACAGAAAAACAAAGTCAAGGGTTATTGCAGATTGATAGAAGTAACACGAGCAAGAAAATAGTGAAGCAACAATAAAGTATCAAAGGAAAGAAAAGATGTAACCCTAAAATCCTGCATGCAGTGAAAATATCTTTCAAATTAAATAGAAATAAAGACTTTTCTCAGATATACCAAAACTTAAAGAATTCATCACTGCTAGATCTGCATTACTTTTTAAAATGTTAACAGGAAGTCCTCTGGCAAAAGGAAAATGATAGCATGGAAATCTAGTTTCACAGAAAGAAATTAATATAACTAAAACGACAATTATTTATTTACTAATTAAAGCAAAAATTAATAACCACGTATTGTGGTGTTTATAGCATAACTAGAAGGAAAGCGTATGACATTAGAACCAAGCTTGGGAGGGGAAAATGTAAGTTGAAATGTTCTTCCACCACACACAAAGTAGTATGATATCATTTAGAGGTATAAAATCACTTTTATTATAATAAGCTAAGACATATATTTTTAATTCTAAAGCAACCACTAAAATGACAAAAAGAAGGCATAGTTAATAAACAACAAAACAGATTAAATATAATCATAAAAATACTTAATCCAAAAGAAAAGATAATAAGGGGGGAAAGAGTGAACTGAATAAATGAGGTAAGTAAAAATATAAAACATAAACATGTCATTAATCATATTAAATGAAATATCCCATTTAAAAGGCAGTGGTTATCAAATTGGAAAAGCAAGACCCAATTATATACAGCTCATCAGAAATCAATTTTATTTCTAAAACACAAATAAGCTAAAACACGTGGGTATAAACAAGAAATACCATTAAAAATAAGTCAAAATAAAGTTCAAAGGCTATTTTGGTATCAGATTCAGTAGATTTCAGAACAATTAGTATTTAACAGGACAAAGAAAAAAATCATGCCATAATAAAAAGGAGAAGGTCAATTCATCAAAGATATAACAACCCAAAACATGTACGTACCTAACAACAGGGCTTTAGAATATACAAAGCAAAAGATTGATGGAACCACAGGGGGAAATAGACTAATGTATAATTATTGATGAAAATTTCATTCCATTGTGTCCTAAATATCTACTGCTTTACATTTAAATCACCCTATGCTTTTTAAAGAACGTGGAAATAGGAAGGAAGTATTAACACAGGCATGATTACTACCCTCAGAAATTCTGCAGATCTTTTGGAAGGAAGACCCTTTTATCGATGTACACCATAATTAAAAATTTGGTGTGGGAAAAAGCTTTGCTTTAGAAACTGTACTAACTAAGATATACTTCTGCATTCAAATATAAACAAACATGAAAAAATGGACCTTAATCTTCCTAGGAACAGCCTTCTAATACTAGATGTTCTGAATGATGATAGATTTTTAAATTTTCTGATGTTGCATTTATTACTTTAATAGCAAAAATATCAATCTGGGAATAACATTGATAGAGTTTTAGTGCACGCAGGAGTCCACTAGGCACTGTGTAAGGGGTAACATTACTGTAAAATTTATGCTAAATGGTTCTGAGGCCTGAAGTCAAATCCCTCTGTTTGCTTATTGACCATAAGATCATAGACAAGCACACATTCATATTGTCTTAGTTTCCTTAATCAGAATGGAGAAAATGTCTGTATTATCCATGTTTACAAGGTTGTTGTGATTATCAGAGAAAATTATTACATGAAAGTAACTTGGAAAAGAAAAAGTGTGCTTTGTTTTTGCTTTTTAGTTGATTGAGACAGGGTCTTTCTGTGCCGCCCAGGTTGACCTTGAACTTACTATCCTCCTGCCTCAGACTCTTGAGTGCTGGGATTACAGGTGGTGCAGCACCACGTCCTCTTTGAAATATTTCAATTACTACACACCCCTAAAATTTTATTTTTAATCAGAGGGAGAATGATTTAGTGCTCTCAATTTTTCTATATCTTTAAACAAAGCCAATGAAATGCAGTTTTTAAAAATATCAAGTTTCTTAGATGTTTTTCAAATATCAAAATAAAAACCCAGCCAGGTTCAATGACTCAAGCCTATAATCCTAGCCACTTGGGACGTAGAGATCAGGAAGATCATGGATTGAAGCCAGCGCAGACGAAATGTTTTCATGAACCCACCTCAACCAATGGCTGTCATCCCAGCCAAGGTAGGAAGCATAAAAGAGGAGGAATAAGATCCAAGCAGGCTTGAGTGTAAAGCAAGACTCTATCTCGAATATAACTAAAGCAAAAAGGGCTGGAGGTATGGTTCCAGTGGTAGAGCACTTGCCTAGCAAGCATGTGGCCCTGAGTGCAAACCCCAGAATATCCAGAAAAAAAATAATAAAACTTTTACAAAGAAACAAATGAATAAATTGAATGAACTGTGATTTTTTAAACAAGAAATATGCTTGCAAGGTAGTAGGCTTTAACCAAAGAAATCCCAAATTATAAAGCAAAAATATAAGTGAACACAAGATAAGGTATATATTCACCAATAATACTTTTTAAAAGGTAGGAAATTCCAATTGCATATTTTTTAAGGCAAAAAGAAAAGTTAGAATCACATCATCTTACTTTTGATGGTCTCACCAAAGCCATCCTTTTCTAATGACAGTGGGACTTTGTAGAAAATAGCTGATTACCAATTAGGTTAAGGTTGTAGCTTCTCTATCTCTTTGCTTCTGTGTTTTCTATTTATCCAATCTCATTTTCATTCTGTTAGTAATTTTAATGCATGTAAAAATCAAATATCAGAGTATACATTCTTAATAATTAAAGCATATCATATAGTCTCTATACTGTAAAATATATGACACCAACTCATAATTTGTTTTTTTTTTAAAAAAGAAGAAAAAGAAGAAGAAGAAGCTCAGCACCAGTGACTCAGACCTATAATTCTAACCACTCAGGAGGCAGAGATCGGAGGATCATGGTTCAAGGCCAGTACAGGCAAAAAGTTCATGAAACCCCTATCTTAATAGAAAAAGCCTGTCATTTCCAGCTACTGTGGGAAGCTTAAATAGGAAGATTGCTGTCCAGGTCAGCCAGGTATAAAGCAAGACCCTATCTCAAAATTAACCAACACAAAAAGGGCTGGAGGTGTAGCTCAAGGGGTAGAATGCTTGCCCAACATGCATAAAGCCCTGAGATCAAATCCCAGTATTGCCAAAAAAAGAAACAGCTCCTCTAAGAAATTTTCCAAAACGTTTGAACAGAAAACTCCATTGTGAAACTGTAAGAATCAATCTAAAGTTAAATTACAAATTTTCCAAGTTAGGGCTCCACACACTACAGCCTCCAGGCCAAATCCAACCTTTGCCTGCATTTACACAGCCTGAGAGCTAGAGAATGGTTTCTTACATTTTCAAATGTTTTAACATGGAAATTTTGTGAAGGACAAATCTCAGTGTGCATATACGTAGTCACACTAATTTATTTACATATTAGCTATGGCTGCTGTGCACTACAAGGGCACAGTTGAGTACTGACAGAGACAGGATGGTCTGCAAAGCCCAAAATTATTTACTCTCTGTCCCTTTAAGAAACAATCTATCCACCCCATTTATAAGCCAAAACCATCCTGTGGTCCTTGCTGGTGGGCTCTTGATGGACAAAGGACGCAAAAACACAGAAATCATACTAGATATGTCATCAAGTGTCATTATTGCAATTCACACAAAACATCCTTAGGCACACTATCCAATCTTGCAAGCCACACTTTATGAGGTAACTAATGTCATCTACTTTTCACTGAGGCTCAGAGAGAACACAGACCTGAACACAACTAAAGTCTCTTACTTCCACACTCAGTGCTCCTTTCATTACACTGACATACCTGTCATCCCAAGATAACTTTCACTGTTGTCACTGCCATTTTACTTAGGGATTAATAAGATAGGAGTACCACAACTGAAGAAGAATTATCATCTGTATTTGTATAAGTCAGAATATTGGAGAATTAGACAATTATTTCAAATTATTTTTTCTTTGAAGAAAAACATTAAATATTTCTCATAGTTATGAAAGAAGTCCTTCCAAGTTTGTGTGAGACCCAGAACGAGCCTTGTTACATGTCAAAGTCAGCATCAGAATCATGAACTTTTACCTTCCAAATGACTTTAAAAAGCTGAAAATCTTTATGATCACCAAATGACAATCTAAACTTTTTGGTAATTTTAGGCTGGAGCATATCTCAAGTAGTAGAGCACTTGCCTAGCATGTACAAGGCCCTGGATTCAATCCCAAGAAACCCATAATACTTTTGGTAATTTTAAGGCATGAGGTTCCTGCTTAGGCCACATAAGCCTACCTGGAGATATCCCTCGGAGCCGGGAGCTGGACCCAGGCTCCGCTTTGAACTGCAGGCTGTGGATGAGGCCCATTATCCATAGTATTCACCTCTGCCCTGACTGCTGGCATTCTGAACATAGGTGGGTCAGAAGACCTGCTCTATCTTGGACAGAAACACGAGATGGCAAGAGCTCCTTCAGGCCTAAATTAAAGTCCTCACCACGCTCATACCCAAATTCATTATTTGGGTGTTAAAGCTTCTGATCCTTCTGCAACCTGACCCACTCTGGGTCCTTCATGTGCCTGTTCCCTCCCTTGGGTTTCTCAGGCCAGCTTAGGTAGTAGGGAAGAACTAGTGCTAACCTGAGATTGTCCCAAATTCCCAGGCAAGTTGTGCCAGCATTAACCCTGTGTTCTGGGCAAGGGCCACTTTTTAAATTTTATTTATTTTTAATTTATAATTTATTCAAATTGGATTGCCTTGGTAACCTCCCAAACTTGATTACTGCATCACTCCCTCTCCTTTCCCTCTCTCAGGTATTTCTCCATCCTCAGAAGTTGAAGAGGCTGAGTGGGGGACATAGGAAGAACTGCTCTCCCTCAACTGAGGGCAGAGGGTTTATTCCAGAGCTACTAAGGCACTAGTCAAAGACTCAGCTCCCCTGCCCTACCCTATTCCCTTCACTCCCTCCCACCTTCTGAGTCATCTTTGAAAGCCAATTTGTGTGTGTGTGTGTGTGTGTGTGTGTGTGTGTATGCACAAACTCATGTGAAAAGGAGTATGTGTGCATGCAGACACACACAGGGACTAGTCACCTTTCTCCTAGGGTTTCAGACTCAGCTGTCCTTACTCTCCTGCCTGTGTCTCCTTGCTTTGGAGTCCTGACTAAGGAAGGTACCCAGGGAAAGAGTCAGGGCTAATGACTGGGGTGCCTCCTCTTACTTGGCCAAACTCTGACCCACCTACCTCAGCTAGAGTGATGGGCACCCTTCAAACTCATTCATGAGGTTCTCAACTACCCTACTCTCCACTCCAGGCTCTGACTCAGCCTTAGCCCCTTGACTCTGGGGCTTGGCTGAGGGGAACAAGCATTTGCTGAAACTTAAAAATATAAAACAAAAACAGGAAAAATTGCATCTGTTACAATGTTTTAGAAAAAAAAAGAATAAATTCTTGTTTGGAAGCAAAGATTTTTAAATAAGGAGATACATGGATTAAAATAACCAAACCTTAAGAATTTCTGAAATTCTTAGAAATTTTGTATGCAAGAAAATATTGTTTCTTGTCAACACACATATGCACACACACACGCACCAATTCATTCTGTCATTTACTTATCGCTCCAATTTACAAAAAAGTGAATAAACTTTACATAAAATTTGTATAATTTTTTAATTGTACAAAAATATCTGTTGAATGAATCATAAATTTATCTTCTTTGCAAATTTTACCTTTTGGGAAATTTTAGAAGTTAGAGACATAAATGTTTAGGTACTGAAAATTCATTTTTGGTACCCATGAATGGTTTATAGAAAATACATTCTGTTTCTGCCTTTTGCTCCAATTTTTCTTTCCAGAAAATTTCTCTATGAATATATTAGACCCTCTCTAGGGAAAGATATATGCTAACATATTATAAGACTAACACCAGAGAATGCCACACACATTTCTGATTGTTAGGTAAACTGACAGTAAACACAGTATACAAACCAATGATGAGGAATTAGAACACTTAGTATTAACTTTGTAAAGCATTTGATCAATTCACTTGTTTTAAGTATCATACAAGTCGCCAATAGATATATTACCCCAAAAATTTACCTGGTTGATCCAAAAATAGTTCAAAGACCAGGTTAGTGTCTCAAACTAGTCTCAGCATTAAAATAACCTGGAGTACTTGTTAAACTAGATTCTTAGACTTTCCATGAGAAATTCAGTAGGTCTGGAGATAAAGATTCTGTGGTTTTTTTTTAACTCTTTTATTCACATGTGCATACATTGTTTGGGTCATTTCTCCCCCTGCCCCTCTTCCCCATCTTCTCCCTCCTTCCCCCCTCAGTTCCAGGCAGCTCCTGTTCTGCCTTTATCACTAGTTTTGTTGAAGAAAAGAGACAAGCCTAATAAGGAAGACAAAGCGTTTTTGCTAGTTGAGGTAAGGATAGCTATACAGAAATATTCCTAGCATTGCTTTCGTGTACACATGTTATGACCCATGTTAATTCATCTCTAACTGATCTTTACACTGGTTACTGATCCCCTTCTCATGATAACCTCTGTTGCTTTAAGGTTTCTGTTTTAGTTCCTCTGCAGTGGGGACATCAAACGCTTTCATGTTTTGGGTTTTCTACCTATTTCTATATCACCCAAATGCGCTCTCCCCTTATCATGTGATCCAAGTCCAACCACATTGCTTCATTTGCCCTAGATCTAAAGTCTGCATATGAGGGAGAACATATGATTTTTGGTCTTCTGAACTTAGCTGAACTCACTCAGAATGGTGTTCTCTAGTTCTATCCATTTACCTGCAAATGATAAGATTTCATTCTTCTTCATGGCTGCATAAAATTCCATTGTGTATAGATACCACATTTTCTTAATCCATTCATCAGTGGTGGGGCATCTTGGCTGTTTCCATAACTTGGCTATTGTGAATAGCACCACAATAAACATGGGTGTGCAGGTGCCTCTGGAGTAACCTGTGTTGTATTTCTTTGGGTAAATCCCCAGGAGTGGGATTGCTGGACCATATGGCAGGAAGGATTCTGTGTTTTTAATACAAATAAATAGTCTCGCTTCACCTTGGACCCCCTGAGTCAGGCCCAGGTAAGATGTACTGCCCTGGATAGACCTTATCAAGAAGGGAGCTTTGGAAGAAGCATTCTATAAAACATGAAGCACCCTTCCATGTAAGATGTTACCAAACAAATGGAAAGTTGCCAAGAACAACAGGAGGGAAGGAAAAAAAAGGAGGAATGCAAACAGAAACAAATGAACCTTAATATCTATCAAGTTAATTATACAACCACATAGAGGAGAGGGAGAAGACCTAGCTTAATTAACTTTGGAACTTAATATTTTGACGATGTAACCTTTAGCCTTGGTAAAAAACAAAATGAGTGCAAACAATACTGTACTCTAGTTGGTACGTTTGCTTTTCACAGTGGTAAGGGTTAGCCATTCCAAAACTACCTTATGTGCATTCTAGGGTTAAGCAAATAAGTAATACAAAAATGTGTATTGTGGGAAAGGGAAGCCAGGTTTCTCACTCCTGCAGAAGATTACAGAGAGAAAGAGAAAGTAAAGGAAGTCTATGATGGACCTTGTGTTTTAGACTAGAATGTGAAATATTAGTAGGAACACATACTCAAAATATATACACAGACAGAGATACAGAAATACGTATTTGTGTATTTTATATACATACATTTTATGCACACTGTGTATGCACAAACATATCAGTAGCTTTGTACCCTAAGAGCTAGAAATGATGTCAGCTCAGTAACAAGGAGCAGTAGACTCCAGATGCTGTTTTGTAAAAACCATTCTCCAATAAAAGAAACTATGGCTCCCTGAGACATGGCTGATTCCAGTGTTATATCAGGAAAAATGTAAAATCAAGCTGGAGCATCTTTTTACACTGGAAAGTCAGAAAGTCTTCCAAAAAAAAAAAATGCTAGAGACGCAATAAAAGGACACAGTAGCCAGCTCGAATAGACACTCACTGGCCAATGAGTTAATCTGTGTAATAAAATAAATAATGGTGGTAACTTGCTATAGCACATAAAATAAGAATCCATGAGTCCATCCTGGGATGGAAGAAGGAAGGGAAAGAGAGATAGAAGGAGGGAGGAAGGGAAGGAGATAGGAAGGAATTTTCAGCCCCATATGACTTCTATGAATTGTGTGGCATATAGCTTCTTGATAATTGTTCCCTTCTTACAAGATTTTCTTACCCAAAATCATGAACAGATAGGTATTCAGCTAAAGTCAAATGACCCAATTGCAAATCTGTCCTGGCGTTCAAGTACTTTACTCCATAATCTGTCTCCTCAATTCAACAATTTTGCTGAGCACCACCTCAGTCCCCAACACCATGCCATGTTGCAGAAATTGCCTCTATTCCAGAAAGTCTGAGAAGTTGTAGAACTCACGCTGTTTCTTTGTCTCAGGAATCACAGTCCTTTTCTGACTTTGTCCAATGTTTGAAAATAGTTATTTCCCATAGTTTACTCAGTTTTCTAGTTATGTCAGAATTATAGATTTTTACTCCCTCATGGCCAGATTTATTTTTGTTGGCATTTTAGAATAACTTTTGAAGACATAATATATTTACAGAGTTCAACATTTCAGTTTTGTTTTTTAAAGAAAACAGAGTAGTGATAAGGGTTAAATACTAGTTGGAAATGTGCGACGATGGGACTAGGGTTTGAACACAGAGCTTCATGCTTGCAAAGCAAATACTCTACCACTCGAGTCATACCTCCAGTCCATTTTGCTCTGGTAATTTTGGAGATGGGGGGGTCTTTTGAATTATTTGCCAGGGCTGGCCTCGAACCAAGATTCTCCCTCTCTCATCCTTCCAAGCAAGGGAGAGTTATGTTTTAAATGGGAGTTATCCCTATCAGCTATAATAGAAACTTCACAATGCAGCAAAGAGGAATTGAGTAGCCAACAATGTATGGGTCTCAGAATGCATGAGAAGTAGAACACAGAGAATCCATTCACAATAAAAGGAGACAGAGAAATCATGTGGGTACTGACATAGCCCTGCTAGTCAAGGACACTACTGGCAAGAGCACAAAGGATCTGAGGAACATTATTGGAAACTGGAGGAAGTTCCTCTTAATTCCTTCTTACCTTATAGAAACAGATTAGCACAGAGGAAAGGGACGTTAAACAAAAGGAACCACGACTTGATGGTTTTGAAGAGTCCTGCCTCCCCAGATAGGAAGTGTGTTAAAATTAAGAAATGGTTACTGAGTAAATGTTGAGAAGAGAAGGTGGAGAAGGGATTCCCTCCTGGAGACTTGTGGGGTTTTATCTGATAAGTAAATTTCAATAGATTGAGCAGGAAGTGTGTGTGGTTTTGGAAGGGAATTAAATTAGCAGGAATATTGCTAAAATGAACTGCAAACATTTCTAATATATACTTCCAATATTAGGACTGAGACAGAGACTACACGAAATGGAAGATAAAAAAACCATTGAACTCCCCCATAATTGCACTGAGAAGAGCAGGCTGAGCTGAGTAGTTTTACTCAGCTACAGATATATGCTGCCTTTCCTGAGGAAGGGCAGAACCAAGTGCCCAGATCGTCAAGAACTGTGGAGAATTCTCCATAAAGTTAGGCAATAGAGGGAATAAACTAACATGAAAGGTGAGGGAAGACATTATAAAAGAATGGGATTCTTGAAATTGAGATTACTGAAATCCAGGCTTAGCAGTGACGACATCTAAAGGATGTGCATGAGGATGGGTAAAATAGGTGAGGTAAAAAACACAAGTATTGAAAGCATTCAAGGAATGGAAGCTCATTCACATAGATGTTGAAATCACCAAGAATACTGACAGAGTAATGGTGAGGAGTCAAAGCAAACTAGTGTTAGTCATTGCAAAAGTCCAAACTCCCCAGCACGACCTGGAAGGCCCTTCACAATCTGCCCTTGCTGATCCGTCTTCATTGCCTGGCTTCTGAGCCCAACCACACTCAACTTTCCTGGTTCTCAAATGTGCTGTACGTGCTTCAGGGCCATTGCAAATACTCTTCACTCTCCTCAGCTCATTGTCCCCTGCCCACTCTTAATCTGGGCTGGATATTCCTGGTACCTGTTTCCAAATGTCCTGCTATTTATTATGTCTCAGTATTTTCAAGCTTGGCTGTTACATTTTCTGTTTATACAACAGACTGTCAGCTCCACAAGGGCAAGGGTTGAGCCTGTGTGGTTGGACACTGTTCCCTGTACCCAGTTCGGCATGTGGTACACACTGCAGTCACCTTATAAAAGGAAAAGAATTTCCTTCCTAGGCCTGAGATGAAATGTCTAAAGCAGTTCTTACGTATCACATTTCTAGAGTATCTGTCCTGAAGATTCCCTGACAAACATTAATATCTGAACTCAAACAATGCTTTTCCTTCATGGCCATATTTATAGGGTTTTAAGTCCCTTACAAACACCAGGTTTTAGTTCCTTAAAATTTTGTTTTTTCACACATGGAAGCCTTTGAAAGATTTCTCTTGTGAATTCTTTGTTGAAACGAAAAGATTTCAATCGAAACCTTTTCTAAAATAACCACCATTATTCTATGGAAGAAACAATACTGACTACTTCTTATTTTTAATCTAAAGAGCCCTATTTAAATTAGATATATATATTGACACATAAATAGAACTCACGGCATAAATAACATGCAACAGTTATATAATGAACATATTAACCAAATCACACAGAGGAGTAACGTGACAGAAAAAAATGAGAGGGTGCTTTTCAAACTTCAAGCAAATGACAGGTTTTACTGTAGTAATAAATTTAGAATCATGAGTCTAAATAATAAAAGCAATTTAACAGGAATCACTTAAATTCACTGAATAAGCAAGTTGGAAAACTCCATAATTTATCACCATTTTCTCACTTTTCTGGATCCTGCTGTTTAGATAAATAAACTAGTAAATGCTCAGTTGACTAAACTGAAGTTACAATTCTCAGGTGTAGATAAATTACTATACCAACTTGTAGTGCTCTGATATATGTATGTGTTTTTTTTTTCTTTTTCTCAGAAAATGAAGACCTCAAGACTTAACTTCTGTCTACACAAAATAAAGGTAAACCCTTACACACGTTCACAGAGTTTTAAACCTGAGCACATTGCCTCAGCAGCAGAAATGGATTAAGGCAACTACCTACCTGTACCTACCCGTGGGCATCCATAATACGTCTGTGTGTTGTGTGTGTGTTTATGTGTGTGTGTAATAAGTTTGTGTGTTGTGTGTGTGTTTATGTGTGTGTGTAATAAGTTTGTGTGTTGTGTGTGTTTATGTGTGTGTGTAGTATGTTTGCATATATTAACAAATGTCTTCTCAATCTCATTCATCCCCATATTATTTTGTGTAAGGATTCTCAGTGGTTTTAACTTTACAATTTACTATTTAGCTTCCAGAATATTCATTCAGGGGTAGAACTGTGACAGAATATGAAAAGCATTTAATACTGTCCAGAGATCAATACTGTGAATATTGCCTAGAAATAGGCACAGTGGAATTGGGACACAACATCATCCCATTTGGGGGATGGGTAAGACTGCCTCCTTTTGTTGCATTTTATTAGGTGAAAGCAGAAAGATATAAAGAAGTTCAAATATGTACAGAAAGGCATGTGCATACTAAGTAGCCAAAGGGGAAATGATGCTGGTTATTAAGCTATTGTCTCTCAGTTTCAAAGCCAGCCTGTCTTTCTGTCTTGTCATGCTGAAGCTGGTACTCTGCAAACCATTAATCTATTGCCTAAAGTCTTGTGAACACTGATAGTGTTAGAGGAAGAAGACTAGAAGGTTAGTGGAGGACCAAAGGACTTGATCCTTCCTCTTTTGATTCCAGTTCCTGAAAGTATCACCACTCAGCAGCAATTGGTTCCAGTCACCAGGTTTTTTTCCCTACATTCTCAGAACCAGCCACTGAGTACACTGTCTGCATCTCCTTCTCAGATGTATGAGCTCCAGCTTTGCAGGGCCCACAATCAAGCACCTGAGGAATTACTACCAACATCCTCAGAGGTCAGCTCCTCTAGGTTCTTTCTCCAAGTTTCCCCTAGTTGTAGCAACCTCCTTTTCCATTCACTGAAATCAGCCCTCGCTGAAATCCCCAAGGCTTCCCCACTGCCAAATCCATAAATATAATCACTATTTAAAGCATTTCTACTATATCTAACAATGGACCTCTCAACTCCTACCACTTTCCAAAATTTTATTTCTTTATAGTTCATTAAGACATTTCTGAAGAGTAAACTGGCAAAAAAAATAGAAAACATTTTGGCAAGATGCACTCACTCATTCAACAAATAAATTTTAAACATTTTTTGTGTCCACTGAGTTAGTTGCTGGAGGTAAACTGTAAGTATCATGTATGTATATTTAGTAAGTGGTAGGGCCAGGTAGCCTGACTCTAAAATCTGTCACATTAACTTCTTTACCAGGGATTCTCAAACTTGAGCTCCATCAGAATCACCTAAAAGGCTTGGTTCAAAAAAATAGATTAATGAACCTTACCCCCAGACTTATGGATTTACTAGTTCTGGGATGGAGCTATATAATTTAAATTTTTATCAAGTTTCCAAGTGATGCTGAATTGGCAAAAAACTATACCACCCACACATTTTCTTTTTAGTTCCTTAAGCAACCTTCCCTCCTCTCTTCTCTCACCAGCTGGACTGCATCCCTCCATCATCAAGGCCCCAGGACAATCAAATGCTCCTAAGAGCATGTGCCCATCCTACATATAAGTAACCACTGAAACTGAAGCCTCGTACGTGTGGGTCCCAACCACTTGCTTGTGAGTACCTCAAGGGCAGAGAGCATAACTATTCATTTTTACATTTTGACATGTCTTGAAGTTTCTTTAAAAAATTTATTGTGCTAAAATATGCATAACATACAATTTACCACTGTAACCATTTTAAGCACAAGTATAGTGACATTAGGTGCATTCAGATTATTCCATAACCATCACCACCATCCAATTCCAGAGCTGTTTCTCATCTTCTCAAACTGCAACTCTGTATGAACCAAGCAATAACTCCCATTTCCCCCTCTCCCAACCCCTGTTTACCACTATTCTACTTTCTATATTTATTCATCTTTATGTGGATACAGCTTTATAGCACATTGCCCTCACTGGTATGATCTCAATAACCATAGTACTGAGGAAGTCTCTTTTTCTTTAAGCATCTAATAAAATAAATGAAAAAATAAAAAATGTATACTGTTACTGGAGCTATAAGAAAATATGAATTATGCTACTTGTTGGAATTAGAAGTAAATGACTGCTCAAAACCACCATCTTGGCTCTCTGCATAGCACAAATAAATATTATTTACATTTTCAAGTCCATAGATCAAATGTGAAAAACTCTTTTTGAAGAAGAAATGCAAAGCGAAAGTTTTCCCTTTTCCACTCAAATATCTAGGACCCCTGAATTGAGTTCACAGTTCTTGCAAACTGTATGTCCATCTGTTGCTGCGATATCTTGCTATCTGGATCAACAAGAAGAAAGGAAACCTAATTGATCAGAGTGCTGTATAAAAAACCCATATAAACCACCCCTATAGATATATGTAGGTATAAAAGGAAATGTAAGGATGGTAGAAGTTTCATAATCCAGTTCTATACATGGAGGCTTTTGCAGCTTTTTAAAAAAAAAAAAATAGGTAGTAGAACTAGCCAAATTAATTTATTTGGTACTTACAGAACATATAAAAGGTGGACTTTAAGGTCATAATTCTTGAAAGGATTCTTAAATAATGGCTCCACATAACAGATGAATAATTCCATGTCCCCTTTCATCCAGCACTGTATGTTCCAGTTTGCACCTGAATTAAAAATACACTACGTTAAATCTGAAAAACCTTCTGAACAGTTCAGTGCAAAAGAAGCGCTAAACTGAATTTACCAGTGTGCCAATACAACTTCCACTACCCATTCTGAGAGGAAAAAGAACAAGCTCTAACTAGCAGTATGCTTACCCAAGTAATTTAATACCTTTGACCCTCATTTTCCTTTTCTAAAAAATAAGAATTAAATTCAAATATTGCTTCCAAACTTGTCTTTAATCCTAAACTACTTAAGTAGGACAAAAAAATTCAAAATTCATCTGACTCAATTCATTCTCACTTTTCAAGAGAAAAATAAACATAACCTATCAAGGTACATGCAAAATGGGAGATATTTATATGTCTAACTTTGCAAACAAAGACACAGTGATTCATATTTGAACTGTGATACATGCTTAGATTTTTGCTGTTGTAATATCATAGACCTCAAATACAACTGATGAAAGTATATTTCACTGCACACTAAAACCTCACCAAATACTGATAGATAAATTATGGGTGATCTTTCATTTATAAGGCAGGAATACAGCAACAATTAAAAATCCTGACTAAATTAAGACAACACTAAGACTAACCAGAAGAGTTCCAGCTACTAGAGACTTTGTAACACTATGAAAGAAACAATTTACTAGGAAGAATAATAAATTAATATCCACATTAATCACTACTAAATCTAGTAATTTCAGTCAAAAAGTTAAATTCAATTAAAAGTTAAATAGTTATTGGGACTGGAAATATGGCTCAAGTGGTAGATCACCTGGCTAGCAAGCGTGAGGCACTGAGTTCAAACCCTAGTACCTCAAAAAAAAAAGAAAGAAAGAAAGAAAGAAAGCTAGTTATTAGCCCTTATTTATAATATGAAATTAAAATATATAGCATCATAACCATTCCCTTAATAACTGAAAAAAGTATTAACATTTCTTATTATTTCAAGATTCAGCATCGGGACACTGACTCCTTAAGTTCATGCTTACCTTATTTAATAATCACTGGTTTGGCTAAGTTAAGTTTCCTTACAAATTTTAAAAATGATTCATTTCATGAAATTGATGTCTATGAACTGAATTGGAGGCACTGGTAGTTATTCCCACTAACTTGCTTTTAAAAAAATCTGACTTTATTATGTATTTACGTTTCATCCTTTGTCCTAAACTAGTTTCAGCATAACATAGTGTTTCTTCTATCTAATCAACAGTGAATTGGGGGTGATTTTTGTACGTTAGGTGAGGACATCTGGCACTATCTGGAGGGCTTTTTGATTGTTTTGTTTTCGTTGTTTACAAGATAGGGTCTCACCCAGACTGGCCTGGAACTCCTGATATTCCTGCCTTAGCCTCCTGAGTGCTAGGACTACAGGTGTGGGCCACCATGCCTGACTGGGAAGATTTTTTTATTACAACTTGTGAGGGAGTGTTACTGCATCTAGTGGGTAGAGGCTGAGGCAGTTGTGAAGCATCCACAATGCACAGATCAGCCCCCAGAACCAGGAATCACCTGGGCCAAAATGTCTTTGGTATCCATTGAGAAGTCTTCATTAACCCATGCAGGACTGTTGTACTTAGGTGTGCTGCATCTTCATATCATGGGTGTCTTCATATAGCTGACTCAACCAACTCTGCTCAATGTAGCCTTCTCAGAAGACTTGGGAATAATTTTGTTGTTTATACTTTCAGATGCAGAATTATTAACTAAACTAGCTAAATTTAGTATGTATTATACTTAAAACAACAAAAAGCCCTTGATTTAAGCATATATTGCTTTAGAGATTTCCCTTGTCTGAACAAATCATTATTTTTCACGAACAATTTAAAATTTAACAATTTTAATAGTTATCCATAATTTAATATTTTGCCTATTTAACAAAATACAGCATACTTTTCTTCCTTCAAAGAAAATTTAGAAGACTACAAAGAATGTACTTAAAGGTAAAAAGAGTTCTCCTACTACATTATTATGGGATATAAAATGATTTCGGACCTATTTATTAATTTGGTCATCTGATGAATACTAACTTTATTATGAATACAAAAATAATAATATGTGTTGAGAATGCCATCCATAAGACATCTACCCATAAAAGTTTCAAAGAATTAAAACATTTAGTTCAATACAATTAGAACATAACTGTTAAAGGTACTTACCTAGTTGTTGAAAAATGAAAGAATTTTCTGTTGAAACAGCTGTCTTCTCTTCAATGTTGTCTGCATGGACTGAACAGTTTACATCTTGTTCACTCTCAAAGCAACAGTGGAAAGTCACTTTGGGTAAGTTAGAAATATAGGTATCACTTGAATTAAATTTAGTTTCAGCAACTGCCTCATAATCTCCACTCAGATTTGAAGTATTCTTTGAGATTCCAGCAGACAAGAGGAAGTAGTCATCCGTTATATTTGGTGGCACACAAAACAACTTAAATCTCCAGGTAGAAATTGGATAGGCCATGTTAAATGCAGTTATCAAGTAAAGAAATTCTGTTGGGACAGTAAAAAGACACAAACAACACAAGAAATCATTTTGACTAAGGCATGACTGGAAAGTAGCTGAAATTAAACCATGTTGTGTTCAGAAATAGTTGTTTAACTCTCAAAATTCTCAGTCTACTGAGCCTCCACTGTCCCATGTGTCTCGTTGATTGAAATAACTCAACTCTCCAGCACTTCTTTGGAAATTTCTTTATTAATCTATCTTTATAGTTTTATGAAAGGAAGTTAACATTAAATACTTTATTTTTCTTTTCTATAATAAAATTATTCTAACTTCCAGAATAAATAAGAAATCTCTAGATGTGCATTTTTTTGCAGTACTAGAGTTTGAACTCAGGGCTACCATTGGAGCCACACATTCAGCCCTTTCTGACTCTGTTTTTCAGAAAGGATCTCATACTCCTTTCCCCAGGCCTACCTGGACTGCAATCCTCCTACCTATGTCTCTGACACAGCTGAGATTACAGCTTCAACCACCACACCTGGGCTGTTTGTTGAGATGGAGTCTCACTAGCATTTTGCCTAGGTTGGCCTCAAACTACAGTTCTCAAGTAGCTGATATTACAGACATATCTAGACCACATCTGGCTCTAGATGTGTACTTATGTAAATAAACATTAAAGTGCTCTCTTAATAATGATCAAAGAGAATAATAAATTAATCCTGTTTTCACTGATCACTTTTGAAGAGGGTTTGTCATTGACTTAAGAACAGATAAACAATCTCCTGAATCTTCCCAGGATCTGCCAGATGGAAGACATATAAGACATCCACTAACACACTCTCCCAGAAACATTGTAAACCTACAAGCTTTTTCCAGGAAAACTCCAACTTCTAATTAAATTACAACCTTTTAAACCTAAGGATTAAGAACACTCACGTATTGGGTTGAACACAATCAAAGTTCAGTAGTAACTGGTCTCTTCCTGGATGAGTGAGCAGATAATTAAATATTACTGTCAGCAGAGTTTGGCTACTACTTCTCTGTGAAACAATGCTGCATTTTGATTGTGGTTTGAAGCTTTGAAGCGCTACTTGGCTGCTCTTCTCTTCCATGGAGTACTCACACATGACAAATTTGGTCAAATTCTAGTTAGAGCATGTCTTGCTCGCTTCCTCTTGGTCATCTTTGTATGAATCCAATGGTTGTGGGCAGTTAGGACTTTTTAAGTGGTATTTAATTGATGTGCACGAGGAGAGTGAGTATATAGAACTGAGCCACTAATGAAAGGAAATGTTATCTAAGAAAGTACACTTCTTTACAGATCTTTGTCATCCCTCTTGGGCCCTCTATAAAAGGTCCCTAGCCCTTGATCAAAGGCCAAAAAGCCAAAGGCCCTTCAGTCTGTAAAAGCAGAATCAAGTCTCAAATAATACCTTCTTCAATACAATTGTCAAAAGCCAGAGACTGATGTATCTAACACAAACTGTGTTGTGAACCCTAACACAAACTCTTGTGTTAGAGTGAATCCTAACATAAACTATGGACTTTGAGTGATAATGATGTATGAATGTAAGATTGTTCATTGTATTCTTGTGGGGGACTTTAACAGTGGGGAAGGCTATAAATGTGGAGTCAGGAAGTATGTGGGAAATCTCTGTTCTTTCCTCACAATTCTGCCATGAACCTAAGACTTATTTATAAAATAAAGTTTATTAAAAACGAAAGAGGGCTGGTAGAGTGGCTTAAGCAGTAGAGCATTTGCCTAGCAAGCTCAAGGCCCTGAGCCTGAGTTCAAACCCCAGTGCCACAAAAAAATAAAAAGTAAAAAAGCAAAAATGAAAGAATCTCCATACTGCTTTCCATAATGATTGTACTAATTTTTATTTCAACCAACAGTGTATTATTGTTCCTGTTTCCCTGCATCCTCACCAACATTTGTTATTATTTTTGCTCTTGAAGATAGTCATTCTAACTGGGGTGAGATGAAATTTTAGTGCAGTTATGATTTGCATCTCTTTTATAGCCAGGGAAATTGAGCACTTCTTCATGTATTTATTGGCCATTTGTACCACTTCCTTTGAAAATTCCCTGTTTAATTCACGTGCCCATTTCTTCATTGGGCTGCTGATTCTTTAGGGTTGAGTTTTTTGAGCTCCCTGCAGATTGTAGATATTAGTCCTTTATGGAATGAATAGCTGGCAAAGATTTTCTCCCATTATGTAGATAGTCTCTTAAGTCTAGTGACTATTTCTTTTGCTATGCAGAAGCTTTTTAGTTTGATGCAGTCCCATTTGTTCATCCTTTCTCTTAATTGTTGAGCCATTGGTGTTCTATTTAGGAAGAAGTTGCCTATGCCTATCTGTTCCAATATATTTCCTACTACTTCCTATAGTTGTTTCAAAGTTGCAGGCCTTATATTAAGGTCTTTGATCTACTCTGAGTTGATTTTAGTACAGGGATCTAGTTTTAGTCTTCTACATATGGATATGCAGCTTTACCAGGAACATTTATTGAAGAAGCTGCCTTTTCTCTGTTTTGGGGCTCCTTCATCAAAAATCAGTTGACTGTAGCTGCATGGATTTATGTCTGGGTCTTCTATTCTGTTCCATTGGTCTTTGTGTCTGTTTTGTTGCCAGCACCACACTGTTTTGATTATTATGGCTCTGTAATATAGTTTGAAGTCATATGATCCAGTGATACCACTCATGGGCATATACCCAAAGGAATGTAACTCAAGATACAATAAAGACATTTGCACACCTATCTCATTGCAGCACTCTTCACAATAGCCAAGCTATGAAAACAACCCAGATGCCCCAAAACTAATGAGTGGATCAAGAAAATGTGATATACACACACAAAATGGAGTTTTATTCAGCCATAAGGAAGAATAAAATTATGTTGTTTGCAAGAAAAGGGATGGAATTGGAAGACATCATGTTAAGTGAAGTAAGCCAGATTCAGAAAGATAAAAGTCAACATGTTTTCTCCCATGTGGAAGATAGGTCCAAAAGATGAATGCATACATATAAACATCCATGATCACATATACATTTAAAAGTAGAACATGTTTGTAACAGTGGAACTGCTCTATGGAACTCAGGGGAGGAAGGAAAAGGAAAAGAGAATGATAGAGTCATTAATATTGAAATACATTACATCTGTGTATAACAATACATACTGAAAGCTGCTGAATAATAGGAAGTATAAGGAAAAGGGTAAGGGAAAGTAATGGAGGGGGTTGAACTGGCCAAAGTAAAGTATATTCACAGCAGGGATACACTGAGAAACCCCTTTGAACATTAACTTTGGAACTAAAAATGAAAGGACTGTAAAATAGGTACAATAGAGGGAACAGTTGTGGGGGGGGGTGAATCGAGATAATGAAGGTGAGGAAATATGCTTCATATACAGATATGAAATAGAATGATGAAACCTATTACAATTGCTTTATAGGGTGGAGAGCAGGTCAGGGAGGTGGAGGGAACTGGTGGAGAGATCTAAACAATGTATAATGTAAGGCTACTCAAAATTGTCACAATGAATTCTCCCTGTACAATGAATATATGCTAATAAAATAATTAAAATGGAAAAATTATTTTAAAATGCAGGAAAACAGATTTGAAAAAATCAATTCACAAATGTATTTTTAATTACAAAAGTAATACATACAAAAATATTAAAATAAAAAATAGGTAACGACTATTAATAGCTTAGTTTCTAAACTTTCCATAAACATAAATAACCAGGTGCCAGTGGTCATGCCTGTAACCCTAGCTACTCAGGAGGCAGAGTACAGGAGAATCCTGATTTGAAGCCAGCTCAGACAAATAAAGACCCTATCTCAAAAGTACCCACCACAAAAAAGGACTGGCAGAGTGGCACAAGTGGTAAAGTATTTGCTTAGAAAGTGTAGCCCTGAGTTCAAACCCCAGTACTACCAAACAATAATAATAATAATAATAATAATAATTAATAAAAATACATAGATGCAAAAACTAAGGCAAAACTTATTAACATGACTAACATTATTGTGCCCACACAGTTGACAAGTGGGTACTGCAACAGCACCAAAAATAAACTCTCATTGCACCTGTTTTTCTTTGGATTTTAGTCCTAACATATGCTTCTGAAATCAGAACATCTCTATGAAGACAGAAATTTTTTCATTTTAAAAAACTAAATTTATTCGACTGCTAATTAAAAGCATTATATTTTCTGGCTGCACAAGGAAGATTCAGTGAAATGAATTGAAATTACCCTAAAATATTTAAAGTATTGAAATCTAAAAAGGAATAATAAACTTCATAAACACCATCAGCTGCATTGGTTTAATTAAAAGACAAGTCTATTTTGGTTACATGTTTGCTTTGCAAATGTTTCTTTCTCTCAGAATGAATCCTAAACAGCAAGAGGTCTGGAATTTTCATCTGAAGGCCTATGCTACCAGATAACAATATCCTGGGATCTCTTCTGATTCAAAAGACTTTATCAAACCACAACCTTTCATGAAGCCAGTGTGAAGCATCATATCTAATAAATCTTAGGTAGAGAACATAAAAGATAATGGATAGTTCTCTTAAATATATAATAAAATTAGATGAAGAATAAAAGGAGAATGAATTATTTCTCTTTGATAGTCCCAGTAGCATAGTGTCTTTTGAACTCTGGAATAGTGCTGCTGTCTTTGGTATTTTCTGTAGGGATGCAGATAGCTGTGATGAGAAAGAACAGCTTGTACAACAAACAAAGCTCGTAGAGAAGCTTCAAGGGCACTTTTATTAGAGCAGCAAAAGAGATGCTTAGAACTAATGGACACAAAGGCAGGAGTTGCCAGATAAAATTAAGTTTTGTTAAAGATGGCCTGGCTTTGATTGCAAAACTTTGGAACTCAAACTAAATTAGATGATGCAAATTTAAGAAAATTAGTACTGAGTATATAGCTCGATAGGAGAGGGTGGAGCAAGATGGCAAAACAGGACTCCCCAGGGACCATCCCCCTGCAGAAACATCAATTTGAATAGTTATCCACACATGAAAATACCTTCACCAGAGCTAAGGAAAGCAGGTGTAAGGTGCCCTGAAGAAGGTAAGGACAGTTTTACATTATCTGCATCGTACTTCCCCCGCTCCAGAGAGACAGATACTGTCTGCTTGGGTGAAAGAGAAAGAAGTGAGCAAAGGACTCCACTTTGGTCCCTAACACCAGACCTGCCACAAAATCCCAGCATCAGGTGGGATTTCTGAACCTACCTGGTACCTACAGACTAAGGCCCTGACCTGCCCTGGTGCCAGACAGGAATGCATAACCCCTGCAAAATGGAACTGATTGTATCACTGCTGAGCCACTAGAGAGGACTTGGGGTTCAGACAAACCTCAGGAACAAGGAATTCTTTGGCCACAGACTTCAGGTGCACCACAGTGCTATACTAACTTCAGCAACCAGAGGCTTCAGGTATATCAAGTTGCTGTGCCATCTATGGTGGTCAGCAAAGTCCTGCCTGGCACTGTGAACTGCAGCAGTCCTAGAATTAGGGCACTCCTTTGGTGCAACAGCTGTGGTGGTCACAGGTTTAAGGACCACGCCAGATGGCCTATCTAGAATCTCTAGATGGGCTTACTATTGAAGGGTATTCCCATAAAAGTCCAGTCTGTAAGGCTAGAATAGGTACATATTTCTTTAGTGTGAAAATATCAATGTAAGGCCACAAGGGTCAAGAACAAGCAGGAAAACATGAAATGACCAAATGAACAAAATTAAAGTACCAATGAGTGCTCCTCAAGAGAAAGAGATATATGAACTGCTTGACAAAGAATTCACAATAACTGTTTTAAAGAAGATTAGAAGACTTCGAAAATGCAAAGGAATACTTTTTGAAAATGAGGAAAATAAGTGACCAGAATGTGAAAAATAACAGACTCAAGCTTGAGAACCGCAGGTGCTCAGGAGACAGAGACAGAAGGCAGGCAGCCCTGGCAAAAGTTAGTGAGACCCTATCTCAAAACCATAGAAACTGAAGGGCTGAGGGTGTGGTTCAAGTGGTAGAGTACTTACCTAGCAAGTACCGTGAGACCCTGGAATTAATCCCCAGTCCCAGGAAAAAAAGAGAAAGAAAATTAACAAAGAAATTGAAATGATAACAATTTTAAAAGTCAAAAGAAATCCAATCCTGGGGCTGAAAAATAGAATGAATATAGTAAAAAAAGAAATAGAGAGCTTCACCCACAGAATTCATAAGGCAGAAGCATCTATGAACTCAAAAGCTGATCAAGAAACTGGGTGTACTACCCACCTTTTCACTCTATAATGACACACCTGACATACACAGGCTAAATTTATGCTAAAAGAGGCTCATTTACCTCACAGTTATGGAAGCTGAAAGTCCAAATAACACAGTGTAGGCTTAGCGAGGGCTACCCTCAGCTGCATCACCTCCCAGCATGGACAGCAATGGCAGGAGCACGGTATGGTGGCAAGCAAGTGATTACATCTCAAGTCAGGAGCATGAGAGCTGGAGGGAGTCATGCCTGCTGCTTTTAGGATTCTCTCATAAGCACTCCAGGGATCACATGTCCCCAGTGAGGTAAAGGCCTCCCACTAGGTCCCACCTCTTAAAGGTTCCACAGCACTTCCCAATACTGTCACCCTGGGGACTACACTTCCATTCACAATGGATCCTTGGGGGACAATCAAACCATACCCACTCTAAGCAATGGAACACTATCCAGTCATCAAAACAAGGAAACATTGACATTCACAACGGATGAACCTGGAGGATGTTATGGTAAGTGAAATGAGCCAGGCACAGAAAGACAAATACCACAGACTCTCACTCACATGTGGACTGAGAGTAGAATGGTGCCCACAGATGCAGGGAGGGTAGTAGGAGAGGAAGTCAAGGAGGTATCAGTCAAAAAATACATATTTACATTAGGAAGAAAAACTTCAAAGATCTAATGCACAGCGTGATGACTATAGCTAAAGACAATATATTGTATTCATGAAGAAATGATAAAAGTAGATATTAAATGTTGCCACTACAAAAAATGACAACTTATGTGAGATAATACACATCAATTAGCTAGATTTAACTATCCCATGGTGTATGTAGATTTCAAAAGTCACTTTGTACATTATAAATACATATAATTTTACACATGAATTTTTAAAATGCAAATAATTTTTTTAAAAAACAGGAAACAGAAAAAATAAACAATAGACTAGGTTTCCCTGCTCTGAAAAAAATTAATCAGCAATGTCTGACTTATTTCAAGGAGAAGATTGCTCTGTGAACAGCAGCTAAAAAACACAGGCATTAAGACTCATCTGAAGCTTTCTCTGGAAGGCAATCCTGCAATGGGTAGGAGGAAGGACTAGCATACATTTAACTTCTTTTTTTTGAAGGTACTGGGGTTTGAACTCAGTTCCTTGTGCTTGCTAGGTAGGCACTCTACCACTTGAGCCACCCCTTCATCCCTCTTTCCTTTAGCTATTTTTCGAATAGGGTCTCACATTTATGCCTGGGCTGGCATGGATGGTGATTCTCCTATTTACACTTTCTGCATAGCTGGGGTAGTGGGGGCTAACCACCATTCCCAGCTTCTTATTAGTTGAGATGGGGTCTCAAGAATTTTTTACCCAGGCTGCCCTCAAACTGCAATCCTCCTGATCTCAAGTAGCTGGATGATAGGCATAAGCCACCACATCTGTCTACATTTAATTTCTTAAAGCATTCTTCTGGTGTTATTCAACATATACACCAACCTTTGATAATATCCCCTATAACATCATTTTATGATTACTTTCCAAAGTTATAACAGGAAACAGCATTTAAAATGTCATTACTCTCTGTTTAAGAATAAACCCTAATTTTGTGTCATTATCATGTATTTTCAATATTATCACCATGTAAACTGTTTCAAGATACAGAGAATTGAATTTTTGACTACTTTCTGATATATATTTGTAATTTAATTATGCTACATTTGCTAAATAAAATTAACATAATTCAGTGTTATGATATCTGCTTTAATGTGTGTATTTGTAGGTATCAGTGTGTATATAAGTTCTTTGTACTGTAAAAGTAAATAAAGTTAAAAAGCAGTTAATGGAGAGTGAAAAAATAATTTTTCTTTTTTATATTAGCATATATTAATTGTACAAAGGAGTTTCATTGTACATGCCGTATTTCCATACATGCCATATAATGTACTTTGATAAATTCACCCCTTGGTTACTCATTCTTATCCCCCCTACCACCTAGAAAACATTTTTAAACAAAACAAGTTGTTAAGGCTTGTGATGGTTCATTTTATGTGTCAGTTTGACTGGGCATGAGATGCCCAGACATTTGGTCAAACATTATTTTGGATATGTCTGTAAAGACGTTTCTGGATGAGATTAGCATTTTAACTGAGTTAAGCAGATTATCCTCTCCAATATAGGCAGGCCTCAAACAATCAATTAAGATACTGACTATAACAAAAACATCAAGTAATAGAAAACTGCTGCTGCCTGACTGTTTGATCTGGAACATTGATCTTTTCCTGCCTTTGAACTGGACATGAACCATCAGCTCTTCTTAGAGCAAGCCTAGAACTGACACCAGCAGCAGAAAATTTATCATGACAAATTGAAACTTTGGTAAGTGGGAAAAGAAACATGAAGGACAGAATGCAAAGGCCCATTCTATTTTTGCAACTGTAGTTATCAGTGTGTGTGTGTGTGTGTGTGCGTGTGTGTGTGTGTGCGTGTGTGTGTGTGTGCGTGTGTGTGTGTGTGTGTGTAAATATATTTATTATAAGGAATGGGGTCGTGCCATTATGAAGGCTGAAAAGTCCCAAGATCTGTAGTTGGCGAGCTGGAAACCCAGGAGAGCCAATGGTGTAGTTTCTGTCCAAATGTAAAGGCCTGAAAACCACACACACACACACACGCACGCACGCACGTATACTTCATCAGTTCTGTTTCTCTAGAGTGCTAATGCAGAGCTAAAAATTTATTACATTTTAGAAATTTCTAAAACTCAACTAAGACCAATAAAACCCAACCACAAAATGGTCAATGTGTGTGATCTACAAAAATCACATCAGAAATATAAATGGCCAATACACTGCCCAACCTCACAAATAATCAAATAAATAAAATTAAAATGAAATGCCATCCTTTGCTTATCTGATAGGGCAAGGAAGTAAAAAATGGTAGACCTGTGACTTTGGTGGAAGTGCAGAATGGCATTCTTCTACACACGTATTGGGACAGCAAAAGGTACAAAGCTCTGTAGAGATTTCACAGTATCAAATTCAAAAATGTGCATACTATTCAATCTGAAAATCCCTCTTTAGGAACTAATCTACATAAATATTCTTCCAAATATACAAAGATATATGTATATAGGCTTTCAGTGCAGCATTACGTGTCAAAGAAAATGAAATGTTTATTGATTCAGAATTGAAAAAGACAAAACAACAGCTGGCAAAGTGGCTCAAGTGTTAGAGCATGAGGTTTCTAAATTCAAATCCCAGTACCACCAAGAAAAAAAAACAGAATTGATCAAATGAATTGGTAACTTAAGATGCACTGATGTGGTGCGTTGTCCTGTGATCACTAAACTAATGAGTACATTAGTGAATACTGATAAGAAAAATTATCATGATAAATCAAAAACTTCTTTAAGTGGAAAAAGAAGCTTGCAGAACAGAATCTAGAGACCAGTTCTGTTTTCGCAACTATGGGAATGAGTATGTGGGTGTGGATGTTAAAATTCTAGATTGATGCGCCATTGAGTTGTTTGCAGAAGACTGGAAAGGTTTCTGAGTTTCCTTTGCTTTCTTTTTGTGGTTGTTGTTCTTTTTGGAGGACTTTGGTCTACTTTTTTGGGGGGGTGTTGGGACAGGATCTCTCCACATACCCCAGGCTGAGTGGGACTAAACTTGTGACCCTCCTGCCCCAGCCTGCCAAGTGCTGGGATTACAGCCATGTACTAACACTCCCACCTTTGATTTGCATTTTCAATCATACCCATGCATGAGAATTCCTAACTGGAAAAAGGATATTGTGTTAGTCATTAAAAGAAATAGTAGTTCTAAGAGCAAAATCACTAATTCACATAAGTTTATTAAAATAGCAATAACTTACCACAATGTAACAAAACCACATAGAATTTTTGATAAATCATCTTACTTCAGAGATGTGCACCTGAAAAACAGTAAATCAAAAACAACACATATAGAGAAATCCACTTATGCAAGCTTGTCTGTGTCAAATACAAGAGGAAAAAGATTACAAATAAGTCTTTAAATTTTAATCTTGTAATATACAGGATGAGCATCAGAAGCATTTCACATTAACTTGTAAATTGGAGATTTATGCTGTGCACATGCTACCTTACACATAACAAAACCATATAATTTAAAAAAAAGGACTTGTGCTTCTTTATGCCTCAGGAACCAAGAGCAGTATCACAGGATAAGAATGAACTTTTACAGAAACAAGTGCTCACAGTGTTGATTACATATATACCAGCTAATCTAACTGCAGTAATATTACCATCTTCGTGTTTTTATTTTTACACTCTGTGCTTAAATTTCCCTTATTTTCTAAAGCTCTTATCTTTTTTTCTTGTTGTGCTGGGTGGGGGTACATTGTGGCAGTTACAAAAGTTCTTATAATATATCAAATATATCATACTTGAATTCAACTCCTTCACCATTCTCCTTTATCCCTGGAACAGTTTGAATAGGTATTATTTTTCCATTTACATGCATGTGTACACAGTATTTGCACCATATTCACCCTCCCACACCCTTTCCCCAGCTCCTTCCCCTTTCTGCTGGTACCAACACCTCCAGGCAGGACCTGTTCTGCCCTCCTGTTCTCTGATTTTGTAAATGAAAAAAATTACATTTTTGTTTGTTTAAGATAGCTACACAAGGAGTTTCCTTGTGACATTTCCATGTATATATGTATTATACACCAAATTGGTTCATCTTCTCTATTTTTCTTCTTTCTACCTTAGTCCCCCTCTTATGGTGGTTTTCTTTTAAAGAGTCAATGTGAGTCAATGCCCTGTATAGCTATCCTTATCTCAACCAGCAAAACCCCTTGATCCTTCCTATTATTGCTTATACTCTCTCTACAACAAAATTAGAGATAAGGGCAAAATAGTTTCTGCTGGGTATTGAGGGGGGGAGCGGGAGGGGGTGGAGTGGGTGGTAAGGGAGGGGGTGGGGGCAGGGGGGAGAAATAAACCAAGCCTTGTATGCACATATGAATAATAAAAGAAAAATGAAAAAAAAAAAAAAAAAGAAAAAGCCTTTATCTTTATTATGATACTACATAGTCAAATGGTTATAGTAATAACTGTATACTTATTTCCAATAGGAGGAAAAATATTCAAAATGCTTTTCATTTGCAGATAAGGTAATATTCGCATTGGAGAGTTATCTGAGCAATTCAAGGGAAGTCTGATACCTAATACATACAAATATGGGGATAAGTTCAAAGATAGGCTTGCCCATAAATTCTACTCAATTTGAAACACATGACAACAAAGATTATTTGTACTGCTATACCATGAATTAGAATGCCTGTAGAAATTTAATGTATTTAATACTTGTGATGAACCCTACACAGTTCTGATGTTTCAATCATTTTTATGATCACAAAATGGGGGCTCAGTACATTTCATGAACGTAATCTGAAATGTACTAGGTGTCAGGAGACTCAGGGGCCAGTCTAGGCTCTTCTATAGGTCTTGGGATTTCACCTCTGTTGAACACTGGTTCCTCATCTACAAATACATGTTTTGGATAATCTCTACAATCTCTTCCACAGTTCCTATGATTCTGAGAAATTTTATCTTAAAACAGAAATCATATCTTTACTATAAAGAATTATACATACGTTACTGAAAAACATGTCTTGTAACTCATATCTGAGAAAAGGTCTGTTTATTTTACAATTCACATACTCTTAGCAAGAAAATGAGTATAAACAATCTATAGTCCGATATATTTGCCTTATGAACTATCAGTTTTTCATCAGAACTTGGGTTCCTGATACACAGACAGCATAACATTTCTTTAGGCTCTCTAGAAATTAGTCTCATGCTTAGAATCTTTATGATCTAAGTGTACAAAATCTGTGCAAATTCCCTCCTGTTTTTTATGTTACCTGTTTCTGATATCAAAAGTTCTTATAAAATGAACCGCAGAACAAGTTGTATAACCAGGATGTGTCATGATTACAACCTAACACTGGACCTCTCTGATTAATCATGAACAATTCAGTCTAAAAATTAATATGGCTCACATTTAACTGAACTGGTCTGCTAAGTGAACAAATAAATCAGTGGCTTGCCTTACATAAGACAACTATGCCTTTATTTAATGTTCCATGCAAAACACAAACTATTCTGATGGTTTGAATTCCTACAGCCAGGTTTCATTCTTATGTAATAGAAAAACAATCACAAGTGTAAAAGGTTTCACAACCTTGAAGAGACTGTGAAAGGTAGTAGCTCAAATAAAGAGAAAAACTGACATGCACTCTAAACTGTACCAAAAGACATAACAGGATGTTTACAAAAATATACACAATACAGAAAACAAATGGCAGAAATTTTTAAACTAAGATTTTTAAAAAATCAAGCAAAGGGGAAACTGACCAAAATAAGTCTAATACACCAAACACCATTAATAGTCATAAAATGCTCTAAATTTTCTTATATTCAAATAAATTTACAGAGTACTTAAAATGAAAAGTACTAATAATACTAATACTAAGAACACTGAGATAGTTTCCTTCATAAGATAACAGATAAAGTACCAGAGTTTCATGAGACTTCAAAATTCAACCATTTCTCACCTCTCCAATCCCAATCCAACCAATATTCTGTTCTAAGCCACCACAGTCTCTTCCTTGCACTACTAGAAGAGGCTGTTAGCTGTTTTCTTTACTTCTGCCCTTATTCCCCAATTCAGAGTATTATCAATTTAGCAGTAGTCTTGTTGTTAAAACATACCACATACCCCTTTCTCACTCAGAGAACTTTCTTTTCACAAAGAGCAACAGTCCAAGTTTTTCTGCACAAGACTACAAACTCCTGGGTCCCAACAGCCTCTCTCACCTCACCAACCACTGCTCTCCCTTTGCTCAAGTCTGCTTCTCAGAGAAGCCTGCCCTGGTCACCCCACCTAAAGTTGCAATATCTTCTCCACCCCAATATGTCATATGTATTATTCTGCTCAATTTTTTTCACCTTATCACTTAACATAAATTTGAATAGTTATCATCTTGTTTATCATCTGCTGCCTCCACAAGAACACAAACTCATACTGTGTCAAAGGATGTTTTTACTGTTTTCTTTCTTCTATCCTTCACAAAAATATAAGCCTGCCCTTCATGTAGCAGACACTTCATATGTATTAACTGAGTGACTGAGTGGATGAATACATGGATATGACTCAGAAAATCCTCCAATGTGAGCTGGGAATCACACAAAAGCAAAACCAAATGAAAGCAATCTTTAAAAGAGGCATTCTAATATCACCCATATACAGTTCTTTGAGAATCCAGCTTAATGCCAAAAAGCACTTTAGAATGAAGATTCTTAACTCATTGCTACCACTATAAACTTTAAACAAGAGAAACATCAAAATCTGTATTTTGTGAATAAATATACTATGGGTTTTTAGAGGAGGATCAGACAGTTTAGTTTCTACTGTTGATTACTTGTGTAATTTGCATCTACCAAATCTATTAAAATATAAGACAAAAGAATCTGTCAGTATAGGAATAAGTGTTAGTACAAAAAGAAAATTACTCACACCTTGTTTCAATGATCTTAAAAAGTCTCTGAACTTGTAGAATAGTTTATGAGTTAGGAAAGCAAACCTCACAATTGTGCTACTTTGAGGAATAAATTTGATGAGCCCCACCAGACACCAATTTTTTTGCATTTACTTCCTGTTGAAGAAGCACCTATCTATCTCTTAAATAACATTTGTGTATTTTATTTAAATATAAATGAAAATGTTGGGTCTGGAAAACTAAGGCAGATGAGTGAGTATGCCATTCCCCATGGAGAGCATTATCATTCCTACATCCTAACAAGATGGAGGCCTGCATTCCTGCATCCTAAGGGAGAGATACAGATCTGCCACAGGGCTGATAAGCAAAATGCTCTCAAGATTGTTTCCCCATCCCCAGTAAAGGTGCAAACCAAACCAGTTCACCTGAGAAAGCCCACGAATCCATGGCCAATGAGAAAAACCCACCTAACCCAGAGTTAGAACGTCCATAAAAACCCCAGCCTTCACCTGAGCAGAGAGCTACCAGCTTCCGCGGTCTGCTGCGCTTCTCTAGCTGTAGCCTTTCCTTTCCTCTAATAAGTCCTACTTTATATACCGGCTTTGGCTCATCATTCAGCTGCCTCACTTGTAAGCCAGTTCTCTGGCCTGTGAAGGCAAGGACCCTCAACACCAGTGCATAACATTTTGGCAACCATGAAGGGACCCAGTCTCTTCTGAACCAAGGTTGGTATAGACTGTGCCAAACTGGGAAATGCTGCCTAGGAGTGTGACTGTGACCGTCCAGCACTCTGATGGAGTCTGTTTTCCAGGAGAGACCACCTACCATGGCCTAGCTACGGTGGAACTCTCAGGCTGACCCTCTCTCTCTCTCTCTCTCTCTTTCTCTCTCTCTGTGTGTGTGTGTGTGTGTGTGTGTGTGTGTGTGTGTGTGTGTCTCTGTTAAGGAGGGTTTCTCCCTTGGGAAACTGAGTAAAATCTCCAAGCCCATTACAGCTGTAAGGCAGGCAATCTGAGGGAACTCAGATGACGGGCGGGGATTTATACCGCACTGCCAATGCTACATAGGCAGAGCCTGACTTCAGTGCACTGATGATTTTTCTTTGTCCTCTCCTTAAACTCTAACTCTCTCTTGTTCAAGATCTGATCTGCTTAAGAGGAGGTCTGAAAACAGCCAGTGGAAAAGAAAGTTTGTCTTCAAGCTATGAAAGGTGTTCTGGCTGGGGCACTCCCTGGTGTCACCCAAAAGCTGGAGACGCAACTTCCTGACCCTCCCTGAGGATCCAAAGGCGGCTAAGTCTTGGAACCCTCCAGTCATGTCTGCAGCAAACAGACAATCAGATCTCTTATGCTTCCTTCATGGTTTCTGTGGCCCAAGAGTGGAGGTCACCCCTTGCTTCCAGTGCTCCAGTACTACCCTCAGGCAGGATCAAACTGGACAGCAGGGATGACCAATAATCCCTCATGCGTTGAACCTGGAAGCTCTCCTTTCTCCCAACCCTCAGCCTCTCCTTCCTCTTTCCCAAGCAGTTCAGGATGAATGCCCTCACTCTTTTGCTCTAAATAGCTGTGGGCTTCCTTCAGTGAGTTTGGAAAATACACCCATTCTGCTCCCTCCCTGGTCCCACCTTGTCCTTTATCTCTGTCGTCCCCTCCCTGGGCTTCCTGGGATCCTGGCTTCCCATGAAAAACTTGTAGCATGATACCTTATGACTTAAGTTATTCCAGCTAGTTTACCAGCCCTCTCAGTCCAAAGCAACTTTAAATCAGCTGCTAAGCACCACTGAGGCAAAAGCACTTACAAAAAAACTGCAGCCACCACACTCATGCCCTAACTCCACCCCCACAAGGGGAGGAGGGAAAACAGGTGCACTCATGCACAGGGATGCTGGCCCCTGGGCACAGTAGGAACACCTGCCATAGCTAAGAGAATCCATAGAGAGGACCCAGCACACATCCTAGGCTGCCAGCCACACATGGCAGTGGTTGCAGCCTGCTGCCATTTCCCCCAAATGGGATGAGAAGAAAAATAAACGCGTGCAGGTGTGCATACACAAGGTGGGAGGGGGGCAGACAGGCCGCAGGATCAGGCCTAGGCAGACAGGGTCACTTGTCCCGGATGTATGTGGGGGTAGGGGGTGGCACCTTGCGCAAGCCCCACTTCCATGCTCCCAGCCCCACCGCACACCTCAGACCACCAACCCAGCTCTTGTAAGCCAATTGTTAGCTCAAGGTTATGCTCTCAAAAAGCACTAATGTAACCTCCTGGGAACAGCAAAATGGGCATTACTGTGGTCTCTAAACTTCTCATTTAAAATCTCCTATACGTTTGGTCTCAGCATAAATTTTCCCTCCAAATATTAGCACTAATCATCCCTTATGGTACTGTTATTGTCCCAGGATGCCCTCTGAACGCCCTTCTCTAACTTTACAGATGATGTATTCCTTTGTTAAAAAGGTAGTCTTATTAAAGAGGCTGCCTGCTGTTAGCTAAAAGGCAGGATCCTAGCATTTTGTTTCTTCCTCTTCTCACTGCATTGGTCAGGTGGTCTAACTGACCCTGGTCCTGACCATGGATGGTGCAGGGAAAGTCATGAGACAGGGACACCTGGCCTCATTGGTAAAGTCATTCCCAGTCAGGACACTGACAAGAAGGGAACTGACCCAGTTTATTGTTGTTGTTGTCTCTCTAAATGGGACCTGCCCCTTCCAGTCTTCTGGCCTGTCTACTGAAACGTTGAAAGGAAACACTGGAAGCTTTGTACTGAGGCCTGGCCTCAGTATACCTTGGGTGACCAAGAGAAGTGGCCTTCACAGTGTTCCTTAAATTATAATACCATACTCCAATTAGACCTTTTCTGTAAAAGAGAGGAAAAAGTAAACTGAGGTCCCTTATACAAATTTTCTTTCATCTCTGAGGCCACCCAGATTGGCTCCACAATTGCTATTTAGATACTCAAGACACTGGCCATTCTTTGTAAGCCACAGGATAAACATGGGGAAAGAGGACCAAAAAAGCTCCTTATCAATGACAAGGTCCCCACCCCTACTGCTCCAGCCTCTGCCCTACCTTCTAAGCCACCCTAATATTCAGAACCTCCTAATGGGTGCTTCTCCCTTCAACAGGTAATAGCAGGAAGAGGGCAAGTTTTATGTCCCCTTCCAGTTATCAGATCTAAGGGAAATTTTAAAAAGATCTGGGTAGCTATACTGATGCACCAGATCACTACATTCAAGCCTTTATCTCTGTGATCCAAACCTTTGAATTGACATAAAAGGATATTATGCTTCTAATATACCAAACTCTTTCCTCATTAGAAAAGCAATGGGTTCTGGCCCAAGCCACTCAGGTTGGAAATTATGACCATTTACAATGAGCCCCAATACCCGTGGCACCTGGAAATGAGGGAATAAATGTTCCTATACCTACAGGGGCACAGGCAATCCCCTTGACAGATCCACACTGAAAATCAGAATGGGAAAGGGGCTAGTGATATGGCTCAAGCAGTAAAGTGCAGTTTTGCAGGCACAAAGTCCTGAGCTCAAATCTCAGTGCAGCCAAAGACAAAAAATATATTTGGGGTTGAGGACATCTCTCAGTGGGAGAGTGTCTGCCCAGCATGTGCAAGGACCTGGGTTCAATTCCCCAGCATTGCTAAATCAAAAAAAAAAAAATTAATGGTGAGGAAGATAAATGGCACCAATGCCACTTAATCCATCTTATAGTGGAAGGGCTAAAAAGGACCAAAGTCAAACCTCTAAACTATCCCCAGGTGACTGTAGTACAGCAAGGTCCTGAAGAAAATCCTATTACCTTTCTACAGCATCTTAAGGATGCTATCAGAAAGCATACCACAGTGGATCCAGAGTCACAGGTGAGAGAGGTCCTCCTCAAAGATAAATTTCTAACAATCAGCCCCACATATTTGTAGAAAACTCAGTCTGTGGCTGAAGGAAAAAAGTCATTGGATCAACTAATACAACTAGCCATGTCTGTATACTATAACTGGGACATTACTAACAGAAAGATAAGAGACATGACCTCATTGCTGCTCTCGAGAAAGCCCCACCTGACTGGGGCCTGCATCCTGAACTTGCTACTGTGGTGGACAGGAGGGGCACTTCTACAGAGGATGCTCAAGAGAGACAGCCCGGGAGACAGCCCCACCCCAACCGGGACCCTGCCCTCTCTGCCAGGGTAACCACTGGAGGTCTAAGTGCCCCATCACCAGATGGAAGGCGAGGTGCCACCTCCTATGGATTTATGGGTCCCGGCCTCCTGTCCACACTCCACTTCTTGGCATCCATGTTGAGGAGCCTCGGGGTAGTGGCAGAAAAGCAAAAGGTCATTTTCCTGTCAGACAGTGGAGCATGTTTCTTTGTTTTACCTTTTTCTCCTGGTTCCCGGTCCAATGACAAGGTTATCGTTCAGGGCATATCTGGCTAGCCCCTAGAGTGACAGTTTACTCAGCCTCTGGCCTGCTCTTGGGGAGACCTCCTCTTCTGTCACCCTTTCCTCATAGTCCCTGAGACTCCAGAGCCCCTTCTGGGACAGGATTTACTATCTCAGCTAAAAGCTCAAATTCTACCCCCAGGCAGCTATCTCTGCTGCCCCTCTTTCAGGAACAAAGAGATCCCACAGTGTGGACTGATGGGATGACTGCAGGGCGAGCCAAAATGGCCCTCCCTATTCAAATAAAACTCAAATCCCTCTCAGTTTCCACACCAAAAACAACATCCCCTCAAGCCTGAGGGACGATGAGGTCTTATGCCTATTATAAATTCCTTAAAAAAACAAGGGCTACTAATTAGTTGCTCCAGCCCCTATAATAAATTTTAAATTCTTCTAAAAGTTAATTTTAAAATACAAGTTACAAAGTAAACAAGTGGAAAGGATATAGGTAAGTATTGAGCGTGTTTTTTGAGAAGTTAAAGGAAAAAAGGAATTTTTTGATGAGAAAAGATTTTGTAAAGAGGGGTTTGTCCTAAAGATTGTTTCAAATATGGAGAGGAGGGATAAGGACAAACCATCAAAGGGTTCAAAATATTATTTAAAGGTCTGAGTAAATCTTAAAAGTGTATACTAAAATGCTGCAGTGTGTGATAAAGTTAAAGTTGACTATAGTCTAAGAGTTGCCTAAAAAGGTTTTTAGGGTCATGTCAAACTAGAATCAAATTCTCTATGTCTATAAAATAACAAGCTTATCTTAATATTCTCCTCTGAGTAACATCTACAAAAAAACTATTATAAGGAAAGATTTTATCAAAGTAATTACTTGTGTTTTCTGTTGATCTTGTCAAGCTTTAAGTACTACTAAATCAGAGTTCATTTATATATTTGCTCATGTGTGTTTAATGACTACCTTATAACTGTGTGGTGTCTATACTTTATCTAAATACATTTAACAAAGTTAAAAGTGTCAATTTATATAAAATAATGAGCTAAAGCTCTCTTTTATTCAAAAGTGTTACATTTAACCTAAATCCTGACAGTCCTTGCCTCCCACAGATCACCTGCCTAGGTGTGGTCTTAAAGGGACAGACTCACTCCCTGAGTCATGAGGGAATTGACCCAATCCTCCATTTTCCACTCCCCCATACCATAAAGCAGCTTAGAACTTTCTTGGGAGTTACAGGATTTTGCAGAATTTGGATACCTTTGCCTAGGCATGAGCCCTCTGTCCCATTCTGTCGGGGCCCCTGGAGACTACACAGGTCAACCCCTGAGACAAGTACCCTCTCCCTTGTCCCCTCATTGCCCCATTGTCAGCATGAAGCAGCTAGATGAGTCATCAATGAGTCATCACCCCTCTCCCCAACAGCAGTTGGGTGCTTGTCTCAGAGGGGGGATTTGTTGGGTCTGGAGACCTAAGGCAGATGAGTGAGTATCCCGTCCCCCATGGAGAGCACTATCATTCCTACATCCTGAGGAGATGGAGGCCTGCATTCTGCATCCTAAGGGAGATACAGATCTACAACAGGGCTGATGAGCAAAATGCTCTCAAGATTGTTTCCCCTTCCCCAACAAAGGTGCAAACCAAGCAATTTCACCTGAGAAAGCCCACGAATCCTTGGCCAATGAGAAAAACCCACCTAACCCAGAGTTAAAACATCCATAAAAACCCCAGCTTTCACCTGAGCAGAGAGCTACCAGCTTCCAGGCTCTGCTATGCTTCTCTAGCTGAAGCCTTTCCTTTCCTCTAATAAATCCTACCTTACATGCTGGCTTTGGATCATCATTCAGCTGCCTCACAAGCCAGTTCTCTGGCCTGGGAAGGCAAGAACTCTCAACACCACATGTAACAAAAACACTATTCAAGCATAAAAACTTTGATAAAATAAAGATAGTCTGATCTATTTTTGATAACTTTGTATCTTAAGTATGTTTACTTTTATTTCTTCACTTAGGATAGAAATTCATCATGTCCTGTTAAAGAGTTTTTTTAATTAAAAAAAACACTCTTCAATCATCTTAGCATAAGCATTTGTCACTTTGAAAACATAATTTCAAATATTTTAACTCCCCCAAATGACTTTAATTAATTGTACAATCTCGTCACAAAGTAATTCCTACAATAATGCAGAAAGATACTATGGGTCATAAAACTCAGTGACATAAAGTCACTGAGTAGAAGTAGTCATTTTACCCACACAGTAACTTAAAATGTGTACATAAATTGACTCATTTAAATATTTACCAAATATCCAGTAAATCTAAGTTACTACACAAGGGACTAGAGATAAAAATTTAAAAAAAAAAACTTTAAAAAGTAACATTATTGTATGATTTTTTCAATATAAATAAAGTGTAAAGGGACATCAGATTCAAAAATGTCCCTTTGACTTCTCTTCCTCCTGAGATGTCTTTAGAATTATAGTAAAGTAAATCATATTAACCAAAAAAGAAAACAAGAGGAGGACCAGAACAAAAAAGAGATGTAAGCAAATTCCTGGAAGACAAAGCCAAGACTCCTGAATCAGAATGAAGGAAATGACTATGCAGGATGTGGGGGGTGGGGGGAGGCTGCAATCAAGAAATCAAAAGTGGAGCTGTGCTAAATTGTAAAGAGCAAGAGGGTGAAATGGGGCTAAAAGGAGGACATTTTGGTCTGTAGATGTGGTATCTGACTTCTTTATCTTACCTTACATAAGTTACAGCAGCCAACTCTAGCTCCCTGTAACTATCAAGAGAGTGACTGACAACCAAGATTAACATTTGCTAGTGTTAAGTAGAAAAGGCATTTATGAAAAACTATTGGTAGCTCAGAGAACTTCAGGAGGACCAGAGAACCAGCTAGAAAAACACAAAGCCAAGGACCACAAGTTCCATGTAGAGTTGCTCTGAAGAAGATAGCTCTGGTCCATCCCAGGACATGTACACTAACTGAAACCTCCATGCATACTATTGTTAGGTCTGGAGACCTAAGGCAGATGAGTGAATATCCCATCCCCCATGGTGACCACTATCATTCCTACATCCTGAGGAGATGGAGGCCTGCATTCCTGAATCCTGAGAGGGAGTGGTGAACTGTATTCCTGCATCCTAAAGGAGAGACACAGAGGCTGATAGATCTGCCACAGGGCTGATGAGCAAAATGCTCTTAAGATTGTTCCCTTCCCCCAATAAAGGTGCAAACCAAACCAGTTCACCTAAGAAAGCCCGCGAATCCATGGCCAATGGAAAAAACCCACCTAACCCAGAGTTAGAACGTCCATAAAAACCCCAGCCTCCACCTGAGCAGTGAGCTACTGGCTTCCGGGCTCCGCTGCACTTCTCTAGCTGTAGCCTTTCCTTTCTCTCTAATAAATCCCACTTTATATACCAGCTTTGGCCCATCATTCAGCTGCCTCACGAGCCAGTTCTCTGGCCTGTGAAGGCAAGGACCCTCAACACTGGCACAGAACACTACCAAACCTCTAGCCCCTGGCAGCTCATCCTCTCTTCACATCACTGTCACTTCCCATTGACAATCTGTCACAACTGGTACAGCATACTTCACACTCTACATGCAGGCAGTCAGGTTGCTTGGGAAGTTAAAAGCTCAAAAAGTGCTAATTCTCCAAACATAGGCAAAGTATTCTAAGTTGTCAAATGGACAAAAAGTATAAAAACTGTACTATGTGATCATATGTGCTTAAAGGAGTGAAAAGCCCAAGTTATTTGAAGATAACCTGAGCTTCTAATGAAAGCTCGACACTAATATGAGAAAGCCCTTACACATTCTGACATTTAGTAGACAACTCTCTAAGTGCCTAAAAATTAAGCCTATCAGTTGAAGAACACTGCACATATGCACAAAATTAGCACTCTCCTTGTTTCTTCACTTAACAACCACTCTGAATGGAGACACAAATAAAGAAGCCTTTAATCTAATGCTATTTTTTTTAATTAAAAGAGAAAAACTAACCATAGGAGACACAAAGATAAATCAGAGAAGAAACAAATGGCTTTAGTAAATGTCCAATGAGTACTTGAAAGACATTTCAGAAAATTTTGTGCCTACAAAATCACAAAGGAATAATTATAAGAACAATGAGTTTTTGAAAATTAACTACATAACATAATTTTCCATTAGAAAGGTTTAAAGACACATTTGCATAATTAATATACCAATAAGAGGAAAAGAAAGCAGAAAAGTTTTTTTAATAAAAAAGTGTTATCTATGTACATGTGTATTACAACCCACATTGGTTCATCTCTACACAGACCTCTTCACTACTTCCTAGTCCTCTCCCATAGTGGCCTCTGCCTATTTAAGATTACTTTATTTGTTCCTTTACAGTGGGCACATCAAACACTTTCAAGTTTTAGGTTTCCTTCCCTCTCCCTATTCCCCCTGTATGTGTCTTCCCCTTAGAGTGTATAGCCACCTTTATCTCAAACTAGCAAAAAGGCTATGTTTTTCTTATTATTGCTTTTGTTTTATCTTCAACAAAATCAGAGAACAAGAGGGCAGACAGGTTCTGCATGGAAAAGAGGGGATGGGGGAAAGGGAGAGGGGTGAAGGTTGGAGAGGTGGTCTAAACAATGCATACACATATGAATAAAAGTATAAACAATAAAAAAGTTATCTAAAGTGTAAATCCAAGATATCCAAATCCAACCAACAGTATTTAGAGGAAAAGAAAATTGAAAGGAAGAATGGAAAAAGATCCATTTCTAAACATATTTCAGAAACTTCAGAACAGCAAAGAAAAGATATGAAAAGTTTCCAGAGGAAAAAATCATTTCTAAAAAAAACAAGAAACAGAATGGAAACAAATCCAAAACACTGCATATTATAAAACAATCTAGTAATTGCCTGATAGACAGAAAAACGCTTTCATTTTAGAGTACTATAGCCAGTCAAAGAACTATCGAAAGAAAACAAAATATATTTTCAAGAATGCAATTACTTAGAAAGTTTACATAGTACAACTATCTCAGAAAATAATTTTACTAACAGAGAACTGGAAGGTAAAACATGTCCTGCCTGGGGGTTAACCCCAGTGGGAAGGGAGAGGGTATAAGGACAGGATGTAGGAGGTGAATATGGTGGAAAATATTATGTGCTCATGTATGAAAAGGGAAAACTGAGACCTGTTGAAACTATTCCAGGAATAAGAGAGGGAGAAAAAGAACTTTAGTAAATATCACAATGTATTCCCAGTACAACAATCATAAATACATAAATAAAAATTAAAATTAAATAAAAATAAATAAATAAAATAATTTTACAAGGTAGTCCAACAAAATGACCAGTAAATAAAGGGAAATAAGGACTCAGGGAGCCAGGAAAACAAGCTGGCTGATGGCTCTGCAGGTCTAGAGAGCAGCTGCAATACAGATGGCCCCCAAGAGGGAATGGCAAGGAAAAGGGGGGAAGAAAGGAGAACTAATATGTATGGTGATTCAGCAACTGGAAAAACTTGAAAAAAGCAGAAACACAGAATAACATAAGGGTAAAAGGAACTCATAGCTCAAAATTGAAGCGACTGGTCCAAAGTAGAATATGAGTCAGTGGGCTTAAGAAGAAGAATGAAATGGATTCCAAAAAATAAAGAGAATAACTAGAGCATTGAAAATTACTAAGGACAAAATGAAGAAGGCCCACATATCCTTTCCTGATCAGGAAAAATAAAGTTAATTGAAAAGTTTGACAGAAAACCATAATAAACATATGCAGCAAAATAATCTGAGTGTAGTGGTCATACTTGTAATCCCAACACTCAGGAGGCTGAAGGAGGAGAATCACAAGTTCAAGACTAACCTTGGCTACATAGCAAGTTCCAAGTCAGCCAAGGCTGTGAAACCCTGTCGCAAAAACAAAACAAAACAAAACAAAAACCAAATAAATTATATGCACATATGTATGTATTTTTGTGTGTATATATAATATATATATGTTAGATATATATAATGTATGATAATTTTATGCAAATGCTAGACTTGAAGAACCCATTTGAAAAACACACAAATTCCCTTAACTTTCATTCTAGGAACATTCTAAAATGAAGCATTCTGCTTTGAATTTCTCTATTAACATTCTTGACAGAACACAGCATATTATTTGAAAAAAAAATTGATATCAATAGCTCCATGTTCAAAAGTAAGGAAAAAAACAGACTTTGAATATGAAAAAGAATCCTTAACTAAAATATTTTATTCAATATGTTCATGAGTAATATGATTTAAATAAAGAGTCATCTAAATAATTCTAAATGAAGTTTGAGTATAGAACTAAAATTCTGAATGATAGAAAATATTATTAAATAGTTAAATAGGTATCGTTCTTAATATTATAAAAATGGTGATGTATCTTAAAATTTGTAGTATCTAAGACTTTAAAAACTACAACTACTTAGAAAAAGTAGATCCAGGACATTACTTTCACCTTGAGGAATCATAAAAGATTCCATAAGCTGGATATTTAACTGCCCCTTGAAGAATGGGGATGAATGTGAAGTACATTATAAGCATGTTAAAATAATTCCCACAGAAGCTGTAGTCAGGAAAAACAAAGATCAGTCAAAAAAGAAGGCAGAGGTAAAAGACCATAGGAATACCTGTATAAGAGCTGATTTGCAAGTTTAGGATCACATTAGTAAAAAACAAGAAGCCACTTGCACAAAAGATTGCTTGTTAAACTGCTCATTTATATCCTACTGGTTCTGTGACCAAGCCTTTTCTCCCCCAAACCAGACTGTGGCTAGCAAGATTGTTGCATATGTCAGTATGACATATGGAACAGCTCCTAGACAGCTCCTAGCATACTCTAATATGATTAGTATGCCATAACTTTAAGTGATAACAATAATAGCAATGACAATTAATTTATGTGTGTGCCAGTATGTCTCTCCCTGCTTACTTACACAAACACACACACAATACACATGGTGTACACACACACACATCTACATATGCATGCAATTCATTTTCTTTCATCTCCTAGACCCTGGCCGGTTAGATTCAACAATTCTGTTGGTACACACAGAAATCTAATTGCTTGATTATCTCATGCTTATAGTTTCTTGATTTTCATAGGTTTAGACACCCAAAAAACAGCCACTAGTTAAAGTAAAATGAGAAAATATAATTCTGAGAAAAACTAAGTTGTCCTATGCCCTCACTAAACAGATATTTGGTGCCAGATGTTCTTAAACATGACTTCACATTTTTGAAGTCTATTATAATAAAATTATAGAAGCTCCTGAGAATCTCTATTTGGCTCAAATCTTTAGCTACTATCTGGTGCAAGCAGACAAAACACTTATGTGATGTCCCACACACGTTATAAGAATTATTGACACAAAGGTAGGACACATTCGTATTCACTCACTTTCACTCACACTTCTGCAAACTCACTCTCATTCTCTGTGTGTGTGTGTGTGTGTGTGTGTGTGTGTCCTGTGTCTCCTCTTTTTTAGCACTCCTGAACTCCTTTTACCTTAGTTACTTTTAATTTTTTCTATAACACTTCTTGCCTTCCAATATATGCTATACCTTGCTCTTTTGGTATGTTCATTTTTGTGTCTTTCTCCCATGATGTCTTATAAGCATAGGGATAATCTTCTGCTTTACCTTACATCTAGAATTATGTTACATCTAGAATAAATGCTCAATAAGAGTTTGTTGAACAAATAAATAAATCAAAACATTGGTAATAACTGACAAAGAGGAATTAAATAGAATTGAAGTAGGCTAAGGCCTTGGATTTTCCTAAATTCATTACTGCTCAATTTCAACTTTGATAACTTCAGGATTCATGTCATAACTTCTAAAATAAATCAATGTATGACAGAAACCTTTAAACTAGTGAAAAAATTGGAATGATAAAAAAAATCAACCTAAAATGTAGAAATAAAAAGGAGAAAAAAACCAAAAATCTGGGGCACGAGGACAGATGAGTAAATACAAGTCTAAACATACCATCAATAAGTTAAACAGAAATTGACTCAGTTATCAGTGTAAAGACAAAGAATTTAAAATACCCTAAGAGATAAGTGTTTTTTATAAAAAACACATCTAGAAGATAAGGCTGAATGCAGAAAGATGTAAAAAAAAATGCTGCAAAGAGCTACACTAAAATAAATACACAGAAATCTGAAGGCAGAAGGACGGGGGAAAGATTTACTAAGCAGATACTAAGCAAGAGAAAGCTGATGGAGTTATATCAGTATCACATAGGATAGGCTTTATGCAAACGGAAGTACTAACAAGCAAGAAGATAACTCTAAATTGATACAAGTTTCAACTAACCAGAAATATAAATTTTGAAATGTGTAATTGCTTTATGTAACCTCAAAATACCATGGATGTTATAATGTAGAATTAAAATGTACAATGTGAGCAAAAAGAGACAAATGAGATTACATCAAACTAAGAAGCTTCAGCAAGCTTCTTAGCAAAGTAAACAACAGAGAAGGACAAACTATAGAACGGGAGAGGATATTTGCACCTATTTATCCAACAAGGGATCAATAAGCAAAATATGCAAAGAACTAAAGTCTCACTTTGTGGTATTTTTTTTGTTTTGTGTTGTTTTGGTTTGGTTTGGTTTTTTTCTCCTTTGATGAGACAACAACAAAACTACTTCTGAGACACCATCTCCAGGAATGGATGCTGAGGGACTAACACCAAATTATTAAGACTGAAACTTTATTGCATTTGAACTTGGAGACTTTTTTCTTTTTCTTCTTCTTTTCATTTATTTTTTTAAATCTTCTCTCTGTCTCTCTAATGCCTGTTCAGCTTACTATTGATTAGTACACTATCTCTCCCTGTTTATATCTTTGAAACTTTTCTTCTTTCTTTGTTTTGTTTTTTCTACTTGTTTGTTTGTTTTTCCCTTTTTCTTTAACTTCTTTGCTTTCCATCTCCTCTCACCCTTCCATTCTAAATATCACCAATGTTATTATTACAAGCTAGAAAATACTTAATTGCACACAGTACAGGGACAATAACAACACCAAGGGCAATAATGGGAAGACAGAAAAAACAGGGAAACCAGTTTCCCCACAGCAAAAAATTACTACAGGAACCAGAGGGAAAACATACTCAGATCCAGACCAACAAAATGAAGATAAACTATGCCAAAGAACCCAATGAAAACCACAAGAACAATCTAAAAGAAGAAATACTGCAGGTAATCAATGAGAATTTTGTAGAGATGATATTGGATATGGTCAACCAAAATTAACAGAAGACACTCAAGAAATTCCAAGACAACAAAAACAGAGAATTTGAAAAAGGACAAGAAAAAATAAAATAAACCACAAAAGAACTGTATAAACACCAAAGTGAAACAAAGAACACGATTAATAAAGAGATAAATGAACTCAGGATGAAAATAGACAACACTAAAGAGGAGGAAAATCAGGATATGGAAAACCTCAGAAAAAGGAATGAAAAAGAATTGCAAAACAAAATGGAAGGCCAATCCAGCAGATTAGAACAAACAGAAGACAGACCCTCAGAACTCAAAGATGAAAAGGTAATTAAAGGAAAAACCAAAGAACAATTAGTTAAACAACTCAAGACCTGTGAAAAGAAAATGCAAGAACTCACTGACTCCATCAAAAGACCAAACCAGAAAACCATGGGCATTGAAGAAGGAAAAGACATGCAAGCAAAGGGAATGCATAATATATTCAAAAAAATAATAACAGAAAATTTCCCAAATCTAGAGAAATCTATTCCCATACAGCAGCAAGAGGCCTCCAGAACACCAAGCAGACCAGACTAAAAGAGATCTACCCCACGGCATATTATCATTAAAACAACAAATACAGAGACTAGAGAAAGAATATTGAAGGCTGTAAGAGAGAAAAAACAAATAACATACAAAGGTAAACCCATCAAAATCACAGCAGACTTCTCAACAGAAACATTAAAAGCAAGAAGAGCTTGGGATGAGGTCTTCCAGGCACTGAATGAAAATAACTTCAACCCTAGGATACTCTACCCAGCAAAACTATCATTCAAAATAGATGGAGCAATAAAAGTCTTCCATGATAAGCAGAAACTAAGATAATATGTGACCACAAAGCCACAACTACAAAGATTCTTCAAGGGATTCTGCACACAGAAAGTGAAACCCAACATAACCATGAAAGGGCAGGCAGCACCAAACTACAGGAAAAGAAAAAGCAAGTAAGTAGAGAGTAACTTCAACTTAGGTACACACAACCAAACGTTCAAACAACTAAGACAACTAAATGACAGGAATCATTACATACCGATCAGTACTAACACTTAATGTTAATGGACTTAATTCCCCCATCAAAAGGCACCACTTGATGAAATGGATTAAAGAGGAATATCCAACAATTTGTTGCTTACAGTAGACCCATCTCACTGACAGAAATAAGCATAGACTTAGGATGAAAGGTGAGAAAAAAATTTACCAAGCCAATGGCCCCTGAAAACAGGCAGGAGTAGCAATACTTATCTCTGACAAAATAGACTTCAAACCTACATTGATCAAATGAGATAAAGAAGGACATTCCATACTAATAAAGGGGGAAATAGACCAAAAGGAAATAACAATTATCAACCTATATGCACCCAATGTCAATGCACCCAATTTCATCAAACATACCTTAAAGGACCTAAAAGCATATAGTAATTCCAACACAGTGGTTGTGGGAGACTTTAACACTCCACTATCATCAATAGATAGGTCATCCAAACAAAAAATCAGTAAAGAAATCCTAGATCTAAAATATATCATGGATCAAATGGACCTAGTTGATGTTTACAGAACATTTCACCCAACATCTACACAATGTACATTCTTCTTAGCAGCCCATGGAACCTTCTCCAAAATAGATCCTATCCTAGGGCACAAAGCAAGCCTCAGCAAATATAAGAAAATAGAAATTATACAATGCAGTCTATCTGATCGCAATGCAATAAAACTAGAACTCAACAACAAAAATAAAGACAAAAAACATGCAAACAGCTGGAAACTGAACAACTCATTGTTTAATGAACATGGGTCATTGATAAAATAAAAGAGGAAATTAAAAAGTTCCTGAAAGTCATTGAAAATGAAAACACAACATACCAGAACCTATAGGACACAGCAAAGGCAATCCTAAGAGGAAAGTTTATAGTCATGAGTGCATATATTAAAAAGACTGAAAAATGTCAAATCAATGACCTAATGATACATCTCAAACTCCTAGAAAAACAAGAACAAGAAATCCCAAAACAAATAGAAGGAGAGAAATAATAAAGGTAAGAGCTGAAATCAATGAAACAGAAACCAAAAAAAAAAAAAAAAATACAAGAATTAATGAAACAAAAAGTTGGTTCTTTAAAAAATAAACAAGATCAATAGACCCCTGCCAAACCTGACTAAAATGAGGACAGAAAAAACCTAAATTAGTAGAATCAGGAATGCAAAAAGGGAGATAACAACAAATACCATCGAAGTCCAGGAAATCATCAGAGACTACTTTGAGAACCTATATTCAAATAAATTCAAAAATCTCAAAGAAATGGACAGATTTCTAGATACATATGATCATCCAAAACTGAACCAAGAGGATATCAATAAACTGAATAGATCTTTAACACAAAATGAAATTGAAGCAGCAATCAAGAGTCTCCCCAAAAAGAAAAGTCTAGGACCTGAGGGATTCTCTGCTGAATTCTATCAGACCTTTAAAGAAGAACTGACACCAACCCTCCTTAAATTGTTCCATGAAATAGAAAGAGAAGGAAAACTGCCTAACACATTTCTATGAACCCAGTATTACACTTATTCCAAAACCAGGCAACGACACCTCCAAAAAGGAGAACTATAGGCCAATCAATCTCCTTAATGAACATTGATGCAAAAATCTTCAATAAAATAATGGCAAAAGGAATTCAACAACACATCAAAAAGATCATTCACCACAACCAAATAGTCTTCATCACAGGAATACAGGGGTGGTTCAACACACGAAAATCAATAAATGTAATAAACCACATTAACAGGAGCAAAGACAAAAACAACTTGATCATCTCAATAGATGCAGAAAAAGCCTTTGATAAGATCCAACACCATTTCATGATAAAAGCTCTAAGAAAACTAGGAATAGAAGGAAAGTACCTCAACATTATAAAAGCTATATATGACAAACCTACAGCCAGCATTATACTTAATAGTGAAAAACTGAAACCATTCCCTCTAAAATCAGTAATGAGACAAGGATGTCCACTATCTCCACTCTTATTCAACATAGTACTGGAATTCCTAGCCAGAGCAATTAGGCAAGAAGAAGGAATAAAAGGAATACAAATAGGTAAAGAAACTGTCAAAATATCCTGTCAAAATATCCCTATTTGCAGAAGACATGATCCTATACCTTAAAGACCCAAAAAACTCTACTCAAAAGCTTCTAGACACAATCAATAGCTATAGCAAGGTAGCAGGATATAAAATCAACATAGAAAAATCATTAGCATTACTATACACTAATAATGAACCAACTGCAAAAGAATATATGAAAACAATCCCATTTACAATAGCCTCAAAAAAAATCAAATACCTAGGTGTAAACCTAACAAAGGATGTGAACGACCTCTATAAGGAAAACTATCAACTTTTGAAGAAAGAGACTGAAGAAGACTATAGAAAGTGAGGGATCTCCCATACTCTTGGATTGGTAGAATCAACATAATAAAAATGTCGATACTCCCAAAAGTAATCTACATGTTTAATGCAATTCCCATCAAAATCCCAATGACATTCATTAAACACATTGAAAAATCTACTGTTAAATTTATATAGAAACACATAGGCCACAAATAGCCAAGGCAATACTCAATCAAAAGAACAATGCTGGAGGTATCATGATACCTACCTTCAAATTATGTTACAAAGCAATAGCAATAAAAACAGCATGGTACTGGCACAAAAACAGACATGAAGACCAGTGGAACAGAATAGAGGACTCTGATAAGGAGCCACACAACTATAACCCACTTGTCTTTGACAAAGTTGCTAAAAATATACGATGGAGAAATAGCAGCCTCTTCAACAAAAACTGATGGGAAAAATGGTTAGCAGTCTGCAAAAAACTGAAACTAGATCCATGTATATCACCCTATACCAAAATGGATCAAACTGAAACTAGATCCATGTATATCCCCTATACTCAAAATGGATCAAGGATCTTAATATCAGACCACAAACTCTAAAGTTGGTACAGGAAAGAGTAGGAAATACTCTGGAACTAATAGGTATAGGTAAGAACTTTCTCAATGGAACCCCAGCAGCACAGCAACTAAGAGATAGCATAGATAAATGGGACTTCATAAAACTAAAAAGCTTCTGCTCAACAAAAGAAATGATCTCTAGACTGAAGAGACCACCCACAGAGTGGGAGAAAATATTTGCCAGCTACACATCAGACAAAGGACTGATAACCAGAATATATAGGGAACTTAAAAAACTAAATTCTCCCAAAATTAATGAACCAATAAAGAAATGTGCAAGTGAACTAAACAGAACTTTCTCAAAAGAAGAAATTCAAATGGCCAAAAAACAAATGAAAAAATGCTCACCATATCTAGCAATAAAGGAAACGCAAATTAAAACCACACTAAGATTCCACCTCACCCCTGTTAGAATAGCCATCATCAGCAACACCACCAACAACAGGTGTTGGCGAGGATGCGGGGAAAAAGGAACCCTCTTACACTGTTGGTGGGACTGTAGACTAGTACAACCACTCTGGAAAAAAATTTGGAGGCTACTTAAAAAGCTAAACATTGATCTACCATTTGATCCAGCAATACCACTCTTGGGGATATACCCAAAAGACTGTGACACAGGTTACTCCAGAGGCACCTGCACACCCATGTTTATTGTGGCACTATTCACAATAGCCAAGTTATGGAAACAGCCAAGATGCCCCACTACTGATGAATGGATCAAGAAAATGTGGTACCTATACACAATGGAATTTTATGCAGCCATGAAGAAGAATGAAATCTTATCATTTGGAGGTAAATGGATGGAATTGGAGAACATCATTCTGAGTGAGGTTAGCCTGACCCAAAAGACTAAAAATCGTATGTTCTCCCTCATATGTGGACATTAGATCAAGGGCAAACACAACAAGGGGATTGGACTTTGATCACATGATAAGCGAGAGCACACAAGGGAGGGGTGAGGATAGGTAAGACACCTAAAAAACTAGATAGCATTTGTTGCCCTCAACACAGAGAAACTAAAGCAAATCCCTTAAAAGCAGCTGAGGCCAATAGGAGAAGGGGACCAGGAACTAGAGAAAAGGTTAGATCAAGAAGAATTAACCTAGAAGGTAACACACACGCACAGGAAATCAATGCGAGTCAACTCCCTGTATAGCTGTCCTTATCTCAACTAGCAAAAACCCTTGTTCCTTCCTATTATTGCTTATACTCTCTCTTCAACAAAATTAGAAATAAGGGCAAAATAGTTTCTGCTGGGTAGTGAGGGGGTGGGGAGGAAATGGAGGGGACAGGGGGTAACAGAGGTGGTGAGGGAAAGGGGGGAGAAATTACCCAACATTGTATGCAAATATGAATAAAAAAAAAAGAAATGACATCAGTATGTCAAAAAGGTATGTCTTCACTTCTATTTTTATTGCAGCACTATTAACAATAGCCAAGATATGTATCAGCAAGATATCCATAGAAAGGAAAATAGAAAAATGTTTAGAAATATATATAATGTCATATTATTCAGCCACAAAAAAATGAAATTCTGTCATTTGCAGCAACATGGATGGAACTGGAGGACAGTATATTGTGAAATAAGCCATGTACAGAAAAATAAATACCATGTTTTTTCTCATCTGTGGAAGCAAAAAACGTTGATTTCCCAGAAGTACCTTGTAGAACAGTGATTACTGGAGGCTAGGAAGGTTAGGGAAGAATGGGGATAGACGGAGGTTGAATAAGAGTGACTGAAATACGATTGTGTAGGAGGGAAAAGTCCTAATGTTCTATAGGACAGAAGGTGATTATTGTTCACAACAATTTTAAAGAACTAGAAGAGAGGAATTCAAAGCTTCCAAACACAAAGAAATGATAATGTTTACAGACAAGGTAATGCTAGTTACAGTGGTATATCATCACACATTCTATACATGTATCAAATTATCACATGTACCATATAAATATGTACAATTATTATGCATCAACTTAAAAAATGAATTCCTCCTCCAATTTTTTAAAGTGTATAAAGTGAAAATCCAGAGTGCTATAAAGAACAAGACAGAAATATATAAATATGGGTACAAGATTTTAACACTCTCCCCTCAAGAATGAATAAAGACACAAAATCTGTATATAAATATGAAATACGAACAAGAAGATTAACAAACTTGGTATATACAGACCTCTATACCCAAAATCTGCAGATTACACATTACACATTTTCAAAGGCCAGGAAGGCATTCATAAAAACTGACCATATGCAAAGACAAAAGAACATGCTTCATACAAATCTAATGAGAAAAAAATCATATAGATCATATTCTCTCATCACAGTGTTTTTAAGAAAGAAAGAAATAGCAAAAGTACAATTAAGATGGGGTGGTGACAAAGGCCTGTAATTTCAGCACTTGGGAGGTAGAGGCAAAAGGATTGAGAGCTCGAGGCCAGTCTTGCTACAAAACAAGTCCTTGTGTCTAAACAAATGACATTAATTAATTAGTACAACTATAGAAGTGATGTAAGTGAGAACCCTAGAAGATGTACTTTTTTGTGTGGCAGTGCTGGGGTTTGAACTCAGGTCTTCACACTTGTCAGGCAGACACTCTACTACTGGAGCCATACCTCAAGCCATTTTAGCATTGGTTATTTGAAGTTAGAGTCTCTCTTTCTGCCTAGGTGGGCCTGGACTGCAGTCCTCCTATTTTTTCTTTCTGCTATAGCTGGGATAACAGGCAATGCCACCACATCCAGTTTTTCTGTTGAGTTAGGGTCTTGTGAAATTTTTGCCCTGGCTAGCTTAGAACCATGGTGTTTCTGATTTCAGCCTCCCATCAAGTTGGGTTGGCGGGTGCATATCACTGTGCCCTACTGTTGGGTGTGTTGGGGTGTTTCAAACTTTTTGCCCATGGTTGGCCTGGAACCATGATCCTCCAGATCTCCACCTCTCAAGCACCTAGGATTATGGGCATGAGCTACCAATGCCTTATAAGCAAATCACTGGTGTGGGGGGGGGAGATTAAAACCAGAATTTTAAATTGATGATATTGAAAACATTTCAAAACATATTTCATGCAGATAAAGTACACAGAAGCATCAAAATCACAAAAACAGTATTTTAAAAAAAGGAATACTAAATACTAATGTGCTATTATCCCTTTATAAGCAGTTAGAATAAAACATTTCTGAAACATTCATTTAAACAGTTAGAAAAGCAAAAAAAGAAAGTTGGAGTTTTTAAAGGACAAATAAAATTAACCAGATAAGACTGAAAGAGAGAAGTCACAAATTTGTCTGCACCAAAACCAAAGACATCATAATAAAACTGAATTCAAAAATTATAGTAAAGCAAATCCAGCAACATATAAAAAAGATTGTATATAACAATGAAGTATGATCCAGACAGTAATGCAGGGTTGAATAAAAATATGAAAATTGAAGCCAGGCATGGGTAACTCACATCTGCAATCCTAGCTAAAGACAGAGATTGGGAGGATCATGGTTTGAGGCCAGTCTGGGCAAATACTTCTTGAGACTCCATTTCCAAAATAACCAGAACAAAATGGAGTTGTGGCTCAAGTGATAGAGCACTGCTTTGCAAGTGCAAAGCCCTGAGTTTGAACCACAGTCCCACCAATATGTGTGTGTGTGTGTGTGTGTGTGTGTGTGTGTGTGAAAATTGGCTAATGTAATGCACCATAATGAAAGATATTATCATTTCAGTAGAAAATCATTTGACAAATTCTTTCTTCTTGTTGTTGCTGGTTTTTCAGTTTGGTTTGGTTTTTGAGACACAGACTCATTGTGTAGCCCACTGGCCTCAAATTCACAATTACCTTGCCTCTGCCTCTTGAGTTCTGGGAGTATAGGTAGCACCATACACAGCTGGCATTTGGCAAACTCTAATACCATTTCAGGGATGTAAACAATCAGTAAAGTGGGAAGAGAAGGAAATTTCCTCAAAGTTTTAATAGTCATATACAAAAAATCTACCACTAGTTCTCCTCACTTTTACTCAATATAGTACTTGCATTCTTAGCCAGAGCAATAAAGCAAGAAAAAGAAATAAAAGGATAGAAAAGGAGGAAGTCAAACTATCCCTTTTTTGTAGATGATAGGATCCGAGCATCTTCAAAGACCCTAAAGATTCCACAGAAAATTCTTAGATCTGATGAACACTTTTAGCAAGGTGCAAAACTCAGTAGTTTTTCTATATACCAACAATGAAAATGCTGAGAAAGAAATCAGGAAAATAATCCCATACATCAAGTCTCAAAAAAAAAAAACCTATGGGCAGGGTATGGTGGCACATATCTATAATCCCAGCTATTTAGGAGGCAGAGAAAGGAGGATCACTGTTCAAGGTCAACCCAGGCAAAAAGTTAGTGAGATCTATCTTCAAATCAAGCAAGGTATGATGACACATTCCTATGGCCTCAACTATTCCGGAGGCAGAGGAAGGAGGATCACAGTTGGAGGCTGGCCAAAGCAAAAGCATGAGGCCCTACCTAAAAAAAAAAACTAAGGCAAAAAGGGCTAGAGGCATGGCTCACAAGGGTAGAGCACTTGCCTAGTAAGCACATGGCCCTGAGTTCAACCCCCAGTACTGCCAAATAGATTAATTAATTTAATTTAATTAAATACCTAGAAAGAAAACCTAACCAAGGAAATGAAAAACTTCTAAAATGAAAACTATAAAATGGTGAAGAAAGACATTAAAGTAGACACCAGAAGATGGAAAGACCGCCCGTGTCATGGATTAGCAGAATTAATATGGTGGAAAGGATATGGAGCAAAAAGAGCAATGCTAGTACTGTCATATTACCTGACTTCAAATGATACTGTAGATCCATACTAACAAAAACAGCATGGTACTACCACAAAAACAGACATGTAGAATAACAAAATAGAATAGAAGACCTAGAAAAAAAACCACACACCTATAACCATCTGACTCTCAACAAAGGTGCCAAAAATATGTTAGAGAAAAGACAGCATCTTTGACAAATAGTGCTGGGAAACTTGGGTATCCACAAGTAGACAATTTAAACTGGATCCCTATCTCAAAAGAGTCAAAGAACTTAATGTAAGACCTGAAACTTTGAAACTACTAGGGGAAAATACTTCAAGATGCAAGCATAGGTAAAATAAAATTCTGAATAGCATTCCAATAGTTCAAAGATAATAGCAGAACTGACAAATGGGATTGCACAGATTAAAAGCTTCTGCACAGTCTACAGAATGGGAGAACAGTTCTGCTTGCTATTCACATAACAGGGTATTAATATCCACAATATATAAAGAATTCAAAAACTTAAACACCAAAAGAACAAATAATACAATCAATAAATGGGCAAATGAACAAAACAAAGAATTTTCAAAAGAAGAAGTATAAATGGCCAATAAATACCTTTAACCATCAAAACCACACTGAGATTCCATCTCACCCCAATAAGCTTGGCTACTGTCAAGAAAGCAAGAGTAAATGCTGGCAAGCTTTAGGGAGATGAGAACTCTTATACACTGTGGTGGGAATGTAAATTACTATAATCACTGAGAAAAATCAGTATACAGGCTCCTCAAAAGGTTAAAAACTAGAAGTATCATATTATCCAGTTATACCACTCCTAATATTTACCCAAAGGAATCTAAGTCACATACAATAAAGATACCTGCACGTCCATGTTTATTGTAGCACTATCCACAAGAGTCAAGCTATGGAATCAGGCTAAGTGTCCATCAGTGGATGAATGAATAAAGAAAATATGGTACATATAGAGCCATAAAGAAGAATAAAAGTATGCCATTTGCAGGAAAATAGATGGAACTGGAGATCAACATGTTGAGTAAGATAAGTCACGCTCAGAAAGATCAAATATCACCTTTTCTCTTATATGCAGAATCTGAAGGGAGACTATTTGAGAAGAGGAAGGGGACCCCAGGGAGTGGGAGAAAAAGGACAAGAGGCTCCTAAGGGGAGTGAACATAATCTAAGTACATTACCTACATATATGAAAATGATATCATGAAATCTAATATTTCCTACAATGATAAACAACTCTTTCATACTATTTTACATTAAAGGGAAGAGAAAAAATGGCTTAAACTCACAAGTATAATCATACTCCCTATATACATGATAGTTCAAAGTGTTAAATTTTTCAAAGATTAACAAAATCAAGATTCCAAGACGGTGACTAGAGGGAGGAAGCAGAAAGTGTGCTTCCTAAAGTAAACTCTTGGAGAGACACTGGAGATACACCTGGCAGAAAAACCACCAAGAAGAGGCAAAACTCTGACACCTTCACACCCCCAGCCTGGGCATAGCATCCCCACACCACGTTAAATGGAGAAACCAGGAGGGCTCCCACACCGCCAGACGCCAGCTCCTAACCTGCTTGGGAGACCACCAGACAATGACAGAACTACTACTCAGACACCAACACCAGGAATGGATGCTGAAGGAATAACACCAAATCTATTAAGACTGAAACTTTATTACATTTGAACGTGGGAACTTTTATTTATTTTTTTTATCCTCTCTCTGTCTCTCTAATGCCTATTTAGCTCACTGTGGACTAGTACACTATTTCTCCCTGTTTTTTTCTTCAGCTCTGTTTTTTGTTTTGTTTTGTTTTGTTTTTTTCCCTTTTTCTTTACCTTCTTGCTTTCCCTCTCTTCTCACCCTTCCACTCTAGATATCACCATTGTTACTATTACAAGCTGGGACAATACTGAATAACACACAGTACAGGGACAGTAACAGTAGCAAGGGGAATGATGGGAAGATGGAAAAAAGAGGGAAACCATTTTCCTCCCAATAATAAATTAGTACAGGAACCAGAGGGAAATGAAGAAAACTGATGCCCAGATCCAGACTCCAAAAAAACAAAGGTAAACTATCCCAAAGAACCCAAAGGACCTCACAAGAACACCCTGAAAGAGGAAATCCTGCAAGTAATGAGAATTTTATAGAGATGATACTGGATATGGTCAACCAAAATGTGCAGGAGACACTCAAGAAATTCCAAGAGAGCAAAAATAGAGAATTTGAGAAGGCACAAGAACAAATAAAAGAAACTATAGAAGCACTGTATAAACAACAAAGTGAAACAAAGAACACAATAAATAAAGAGATAAACGAACTCAGGATGAAAATAGACAATATTAAAGAGGATATGGAAACCACAGAAAAAAAGAACAAAACAGAAATACAAAACAAAATGGAAAGCTAATCCAGCAGAATAGAACAAGCAGAAGACAGAATCTCAGAACTCGAAGATGAAATGGTAATTAAAGGAAAAACCAAAGAACTATTAGTTAAACAACTCAAGACCTGTAAAAAGAAAATGCAAGAACTCATTGACTCCATCAAAAGACCAAACCTCAGAATCATGGGCACTAAAGAAGGAGAAGAGGTGCAAGCAAAAGGAATGCATAATATAGTCAACAAAATAATATCAGACAATTACCCAAATCTAAAGAAAACTGTGCCCATAGAGGTACAGGAAGACTCCAGAACTCCAAACAGTCCTGACCAAAATAGAACTACCCAACAACATATTATCATTAAAACAACAAGTACAGAGAATAGAGAAAGAATATTGAAGGCTGTAAGAGAGAAAAAACAAATAACATACAAAGGTAAACCCATCAAAATCACAGCAGATTTCTCAACAGAAACATTAAAAGCAAGAAGAGCTTGGGGTGAGATCTTCTGAGCACTGAATGAAAATAACTTCAACCACAGGATACTCTACCCAGCAAAACTATCATTCAAAATAGATGGAGTAATAAAAGTCTTCCACGATAAGCAGAACTAAAACAACACATGACCACAAAGCCACCACTACAAAAGATTCTTCAAGGGATTCTGCACACAGAAAGTAAAACCCAACATAACCATGAAAGGACAGACAGCTCCAAACTACAGGAAAAGAAAAAGCAAGAAAATATAGAGTAACCTCAACTTAGGAACACACAATCAAACCTTCAAACAACTAAGACAACTAAATGACAGGAATCACCACATACCTATCAGTACTAACACTTAATGTTAATGGACTTAATTCCCCCATCAAAAGGCAGTGTTTGACAAACTGGATTAAAAAGGAAGACCCATCTCATCAATAGAAATAAGCATAGGCTTAGGATGAAAGGCGGGAAGAAAATTTACCAAGCCAATGGCCCCTGAAAACAGGCAGTAGTAGCAATACTTATCTCTGAAAAAGTAGACTTCAAACTTACATTGATCAAATGAGATAAAGAAGGACATTCCATACTACTAAAAGGGGAAATAGACCAAAAGGAAATAACAATTATCAACCTATATGCACCCAATGTCAATGCACTCAATTTCATCAAACATACCCTGAAAGACCTAAAAGCATATAGTAACTCCAACACAGTGGTCGTGGAAGACTTTAACACCCCACTATCATCAAAAGATAGGTCATCCAAACAAAAAATCAATAAAGGAATCTTAGATCTAAAACACCATAGATCAAATGGACCTAGCTGATGTCTACAGAACATTTCATCCAACTTCTACACAATATACATTCTTCTCAGCAGCCCACGAACCTTCTCCAAAACAGATCATATCCTAGGGCACAAAGCAAGCCTCAGCAAATATAAGAAAATAGAAATTATACCATGCAGTCTATCTGATCACAATGCATTAAAACTAGAACTCAACAACAAAAATAAAGACAAAAAACATACAAACAGCTGGAAACTGAACAACTCATTGCTTAATGAACAATGGGTCATTGATGAAATAAAAGAGGAAATTAAAAGGTTCCTGGAAGTCAATGAACATGAAAACACAATCTATCGGAAGTTATGGGACACAGCAAAGGCAGTCCTGAGAGGAAAGTTTATAACCATGAGTGCATATATTAAAAAGACTGAAAGATCCCAAATCAATGACCTAATGATACATCTCAAACTCCTAGAAAAACAAGAACAAGCAAATCCCAAAACAAATAGAAGGAGAGAAATAATAAAAATAAGAGCTGAAATCAATGAAATAGAAACCAAAAAAAACCATATAAAGAATCAATGAAACAAAAAGTTGGTTCTTTGAAAAAATAAACAAGATCAATAGACTCCTGCTAAACCTGACTAAGATGAGGAGAGAAAAAAACCCAAATCAGTAAAATCAGGAATGCAAAAGGGGAGATAACAACAAACACCATGGAAGTCCAGGAAATCATTAGAGACTACTTTAAGAACCTATAGTCAAATAAATTTGAAAATCTTAAAGAAATGGACAGATTTCTAGATACTTGTGATCATCAGAAACGGAACCAAGAGGACTTTAATCACCTGAATAGATCTATAACACAAAATGAAACTGAAGCAGCAATCAAAAGTCTCCCAAAAAAGAAAAGTTCAGGACCTGATGGATTCTCAGCTGAATTCTATCAGACCTTCAAAGGAGAACTAATACCAACCCTCCTTAAATTGTTCCACAAAATAGAAAGGCAAGGAAAACTGCCTAACACATTTTTTGAAGCCAGTATTACACTTATCCCAAAACCAGGCAAAAACAACTCCAAAAAAGAGAACTATAGGCCAATCTCCTTAATGAACATTGATGCAAAAATCTTCAATAAAATAATGGCTAACCAAATTCAACAACACATCAAAAAGATTATTCACCACGACCAAATAGTCTTCATCCCAGGAATGCAGGTGTGGTTCAACACACAAAAATCAATAAACGTAATAAACCACATTAACAGAAGCAAAGACAAAAACCACTTGATCATCTCATAGATGCAGAAAAAGCCTTTGATAAGATCCAACACCATTTCATGATAAAACCTCTAAGAAAACTAGAAATAGAAGGAAAGTATCTCAACATTCTAAAAGCTATATATGACAAACCTACAGCCAGCATTATACTTAATGGTGAAAAACTGAAACCATTCCCTCTAAAATCAGTAATGAGACAAAGATGCCCACTATCTCCACTCCTATTCAACATAGCACTGGAATTCCTAGCCAGAGCAATTAGGCAAGAAGAGGGAATAAAAAGAATACAAATAGGTAAAGAAACTGTCAAAATATCTCTATTTGCAGATGATATGATCCTATACCTTAAAGACTCAAAAAACCCTACCCAAAAGCTCCTAGACACCATCAACAGCTATAGCAAGGTAGCAGAATATAAAAGAAATATAGAAAAATCATTAGCATTTCTATACACTAATAATGAACAAACTGAGAAAGAATATATGAAAACAATTCCATTTACAATAGCCTCAAAAAAATCAAATACCTATAAGTAAACTTAACAAAGGGTGTGAATGACCTCTACAAAGAAAACTATAAACTCCTGAAGAAAGAGACTGAGGAAGACTATAGAAAGTGGAGAGATATCCCATGCTCATGGATTGGTAGAATCAACATAGTAAAAATGTCGATACTCCCAAAAGTAATCTACATGTTTAATGCAATTCCCATTAAAATCCCAATGACATTCATCAAAGAGATTGAAAAATCTACTGTTAAATTTATTTGGAAACACAAGAGACCACAATTAGCCATGGCAATACTCAGCAAAAAGAACAACACATGAAGTATCACAATATCTGACTTCAAACTATATTACAAAGCAATAGCAATAAAAACAGCATGGTACTGGCACAAAAACAGACATGAAGACCAGTGGAACAGAATAGAGGACCCAGATATGAAGCCACACAACTATAACCAACTTGTCTTTGACAAAAGCGCTAAAAATATACGATGGAGAAATAGCAGCCTCTTCAACAAAAACTGATGGGAAAACTGGTTATCAGTCTGCAAAAAACTGAAACTAGATCCATGTTTATCACCCTATACCAATATTAACTCAAAATCGATCAAGGATCTTAATATCAGACCACAAACTCTAAAGTTGGTAAAGGAAAGAGTAGGAAATACTCTGGAACTAATAGGTATAGGTAAGAACTTTCTCAATGGAACCCCAGCAGCCCAGCAACTAAGAGATAGCATAGATAAATGGGACTTCATAAAACTAAAAAGCTTCTGCTCAACAAAAGAAATGGTCTCTAAACTGAAGAGAACACCCACAGAGTGGGAGAAAATATTTGCCAGCTACACATCAGACAAAGGACTGATAACCAGAATATATAGGGAACTTAAAAAACTAAATTCTTCCAAAACTAATGAACTAATAAAGAAATGGGCAAGTGAACTAAACAGAACTTTCTCAAAAGAAGAAATTCAAATGGCCAAAAAACAAATGAAAAAATGCTCACCATCTCTAGCAATAAAGGAAATGCAAATTAAAACCACACTAAGATTCCACCTCACCCCTGTTAGAATAGCCATCATTAGCAACACCACGAACAACAGGTGTTGGCGAGGATTCGGGGTAAAAGGAACTCTTTTACACTGTTGGTGGGAATGTAAACTAGTACAACCACTCTGGAAAAAAATTTGGAGGCTACTTAAAAAGCTGAACATTGATCTACCATTTGATCCAGCAATACCACTCTTGGGGATATACCCAAAAGACTGTGACACAGGTTACTCCAGAGGCACCTGCACACCCATGTTTATTGTGGCACTATTCACAATAGCCAAGTTATGGAAACAGCCAAGATGCCCCACCACTGACGAATGGATTAAGAAAATGTGATATTTATACACACTGGAATTTTATGCAACCATGAAGAAGAATGAAATCTTATCATTTGGAGGTAAATGGATGGAATTGGAGAACATAATCCTGAGCAAGGTTAGCCAGGCCCAGAAAACCAAAAATCGTATGTTCTCCCTCATATGAGGACATTAGATCAAGGGCAAACACAACAAGGGGATTGAACTTTGATCATATGATGAGGCGAGAGCACACAAGGGAGGTATGAGGATAGGCGAGAAACCCCAAAAAAACAAGATAGCATTTGATGTCCTCAATGCAAAGAAACTAATGCAGAAACTTTAAAGTGACAGAGGCCAATAGGAGAAGTGGACCAGGAACTAGAGAAAAGGTTAGTTCGAGAAGAATTAATTTAGAAGGTAACACACATGTACAGGAAAGCAATGTGAGTCAACTCCCTGTATAGCTATCCTTATCTCAACCAGCAAAAACCCTTGGTCCCTCCTATTATTGCTTATACTCTCTCTTCAACAAAATCAGAGATAAGGGCAAAATAATTTCTGCCTGGTAGTGAGGGGGTGGGGGGGAGAGGGAGGGGTGAGGGGAAGGGGGGAGAAATGACCCAAACATTGCATGCACATATGAATAAAAGAAATTTTTAAAAAATCATGTGTGTGAAAAGACAACAGATAATATCGCTATTCAATCATGAAAAAATATTTGAAAAAGAATATTCCAAACTGTAAGCAGATCAAATTTGAATAGAAACTCCAAAAAAGGCTGTATGTACTAAGTCTGGCCAATAGGTGAATGTTTGTGCCTTTCTAATTTCATTAAAATCAGAATTTGTAAATCATATAAAATCTTAAGAATCAGAACAAACCATAAGCCTTTGCCTTCATTTTTAACTCTATAGGACATATTTTTTAGTACAAGTGTTTGGCTCTCAGAATAAACAATGCAGCACAGTATATGCCATCAGAATTCATTTTTCTTTTCTGGGTATGCTTAAATCTTATTTCCAAGACCTCCCAAAGATACTACACTTCACAAACACAAGCCATTTGGTTCTACAACAATGATCTAAGTGTGAAGATGACTATTTTTTCCTCAATAAATTCACAGATGGGTAAAGCCCCACACTGGAAAAGACGAATAGCCTCGGCCAGTCACAAAGACACTTCCAAGCCATGAATGATTTGACTGGGAACCCTGAGCAGTCATATCCACCACTTTAAGTTGTTTTCCAAGCAACTCCAAGTCAGAGTATCTGAGTTCTACTACTCCCTGTTCAATCAGTGTGTGACTTACTGAGCTCTCTGAGTCTCTGCTTCAAAGAGGGTGACCATTTACTTCACCAGAGACTGTGAGGGAGGAAATGCCTAATTGATTGATGACATTTCCAGCCCAGAGTTTAAAAAAAAAGCATTGAAAATAAGTTAAAACATGTTCATAAAAGAGTACTTCAAATCCATCCTGCTCTCCAAAATTGCACACAAAGCACATGTGGATGGGGATAGATTATTGTATTTTAGGCCAAAGCCAACAAAAAAAGCTAGAAATACTTCTAAGCCTATCCTAATGAGGAATGGCTAAAGCTCAAATAATCTTGAATATACTATCAGTAAAACATTACAAGTAGAGTCAAAAACTATTCTATCAGTCTCTGTCAGCTTAAACAAGTTTTGTTTTGTTTTTTTTATCAATAAGGAAGCAAAATGTACACTGACACTTTACAGTGTGTGCTACCTGTACAGCTTTTGTGTGTGTATATGTGTGTTTCAATTCCTAATTTCTGATTAATCTATTCAGTTAACCTCTGCTATTTTCTGGGATTCATTCTAAGACAACTAAATGTATTACTAAAATTGGCATGTCTGCTATTTTGCTTAATTTCAGAGAGGCTCTGAAGTGGTATGAAACCATTTTTTTAACATTCTGTGCACAACTTTATGCTAAAAAGTCACAAACAATATTCAAGAGCAGTAATTGAAAGGAAAGCTACAATTTTTGTTTTTCTCCAAAACAGTATTATTGCCTCCAAATGTGCAATACTGGAAGAGATCGAGGGCTGTGCCAAGGCCACATGTTTTTGTTGCAGTGTTGCAAATATTGGCTAAAAGGTAAACACAGTTCTTTAAGTTAATATGAAGTGCTCTGAACAGTTATGTGTAAACTATATATTTCTGAGCTCTTTTCAAATGCTTTGGTTTTGGCTGGAAAACCTGAAAGCTGATGATATAAATACATATAAAAAAAAATGCAAAACTCAGTATAGATTTCTGTGTTTCATAAAATTAGCAATATTTGTACCAGGTTACAGACTTGAAGAATTATACATATTTTAAATCTGGATACATCTTAAATATTACTAAAAGGTCATCAGAAACTTTCTTAATCCAACTTTCTAGTTTGAAAACTGAGGACATTGAGGCCCACCGAGGTTAAGCTAACCACAGCATCACAGACAATACATGGGAATTCATACCAAAACTCAGATGATTGCTTCTGAGTCCCAAGCTCTGAAACTGCATTTTCTGCTATGTCCTTTAATGCTTGTGGATACTTCAGGCAACCTCCCAGGACAAAGAACTCCCTCGGCCTTACGGAGCCATTCTCATTTTGGGTTGGCAAAAACAAATCCTAGAAATAGCACCTGCAATTACCCACTTCTTAGACAGCACCAGCCTACCTGGTTTCCAAAGTGATTCCTCAGTTCGGTCTCTTTCTCCCGGCTTCCAATCCCTTTAAATAAGTGCTTTGCTTGGGGTTTGGCCTGGATTTTTGTTTGGCTGGTTTTTTTTTGTTTTTTTTTTTTTCTTTGTTTTTAATTTGCTCCCAGGAAGGGGAAGAGGGTGGGAATATGCTGAGTTTTAAACCATCCCTCCAACACCATGTTTTTCTTTTGTCATTCAAACCAACAAATCTTTCCTGGGGCCCCAGAGCTTACTGGTTTACATCGCAGTCCCCTCAGTTTCCAAAGTAGGTAAGAGGCCTGAAAAAGAAGTTAATGGGGTGGCGCGTCCAGGTGGCGGCCCCAACAGGTGCGCGCCCATCTCTGCGGTTGCGGTCCCGGAGCGCCGCACCCTCCTCGCCGGGGGGAGCCTAGGGTCCCACCGACCCCCGCCACCACCCTTCCCCGCGGGATGCCGGCCCCTGATCCCCAAATCTCCCACGAGCTCTACGCCCGCCACACGCGTCCCAACACGCTGCTCTCGAGTTGCCCCAAGCGGGAAGAGGTGGCTGGGAGGGGTGGAGGACAGGGAAGCGGGTCCCACCTGGATCCCGGGGTCCGAGATGGCGGCGACACCGGGCTCGGGTACCTGCGTCGCTTGCGCTCGGCTGGCCGTGGGTTCTGCGGTGGGGCCGCTCCAAACTCCGGGCCGAAGGTGCGGGGGAAAAGTCCAGAGAGGGGAGGACAGGGGTGTGTGGGAGGAGGGACCGAGGAGACAGGCTGGGCAGCGGGCAGGGAGGGACAGAGGAGGAGCCGGGTGGTGGCTCCCCGCGCCAGGAGCGGACCCGGAGCAGCGCGGGCGGCCGCGCAGGTGACCCGGGGGGCACTGTTGCGCGTGGCCGCGGCCCCGCAAAGGAAAGGCGGGAGCCTGGGAAGTGGGACCTCCCCCCCCCGCCCGGGGCCGGCAGCCCAGGCGGGTCCCCGCGGGACCTCAGCGTCGCGAGGCCCTCCGCAGTCAGCCACTCCGCTGCGGCCCCGAGCCCGTGGCTCTCGGACTTGAACGTGGCACTGGGGATTCCCAGTCCCTCCCACCGCTAGACCTCCAGGCCTAGGCTCCAGCAGGTATAGAAAAGGCTACAATAAAGATCGCAGTCATCGGGGGGAGTTGGAAAGGAAAGGGAAATGGAGAAGAGAAGTAGTGAGGTGCTGAGTTCCCTGTGGCCACCCGTGCTCCAGCCAGTATCTTGCATCTTGTGAGGAAGGGCGAACCAGCATTCTAGTGGGGGGGATTGAATAAAGACCGCTCGCTTCGCTCTCCATCCTGAAATTCAATGACATTTGACGTAGCAAGTTAAAAAAAATCTGTCCTTGTACAGTCTGATTCCACTCCCAAAGTAAATAGACATTTCCTTGCTCTGTGCTCAAAATGTTCGTTCATTTATTGATTGATTCAGTGCATCTTTATTGAGGATATATTATGCGCTAGACAATATGCTAAGTGCAATTATATTATGTTCTTTGAACTTGGAGTTGAGGATAGAAGGACAGGCAAATAATTTCCAATTGCTCTGGGTGACGTGAAGAAAAATAACCTTGTAAAGAAAAAAGAATAATGCACATATGAGGGAGAACCTGCGATTTTTGGCCTTGTGAGCCTGGCTAACGTCCCTTAAAATGATGATCTCCAGTTCCATCCATTTACCTTCAAATGACAAAATTTTATTTTTCTTTGTGACTGAGTAAAATTCCATTGTGTATAGATACCACATTTTCTTAATGCATTTGTCGGTAGTGAGGCATCTTGGCTGTGTCCATATCTTGACTATTGTGAATAGTGCTGCAATAAACATGGGTGTGCAGGTGCCTTTGTTGTAACCTGAGTCACATTCCTTCAGGTATATCCCTAGGAGTGGGATTGCTGGATCATAGACCTAAATCAAATGCAGTAATATCATTGGACACGGGTCACACACTTAGAGGAGACAGCACATGGGAGGGATAGGAAAACAAAAACTTGAATGTGGTTGATGTGCTCACTGTAGTGGAGTGAATATAGTAATCTTAAACTGGCAGAGGCCACTATGGGAAGGGGACTAAGAAGTAGTGAAGAAGTCTGATAGAGATGAACCAATTTGAGTTGTAATATACATATGCATGGAAACAAATATCCCTGTATAGCTATCTTTATCTCAAACTAGCAAAAATGCCATGTTTTCCTTTTTATCTTATATGTTTTCTCTTCAACAAAATCGGAGAACAAGAGGGTAGAGCAGATTCTGCCCAGAAGCTTGGGGGGAAGGGCAAATGATACACATGTAAGTAAATGTAAAATGATAAAATTTTTAAAAGAATAAAGGGGAGTGGGTGTAAGATTATATTAAAAGGCCTCCAAGAATTAATTTGACCAACAATCATAAGAAAAGTCACCAGAGACACAGAGAGAAAGGAAGTGGCTTGAAACAGCACAGAGATGGGTAAAGCTGAAACCAAGGTCTCCTGGCTCCCTGGAACAGACACTTTGCACTGGAGAAGGTAACCGCCCACTCCTGGAACTCTGTAAGTGGGACTTTCCCCCTGAGAAATATTCTCTCAGGACCACTGTCACTTTTTTGAAGTGCATGTGGTATCTCCAGATTTGCTTTCAGTTGTTTTTGGTTTTGTTATTATTGTTGCTGCTTGTTGGTGTTGGTGCTGGGATTTGAACTCCAGGCCTCACTTTTGCTAAGCAAGCACTCCACCACTTGAGCCACTCCCCTAATTCCCTTTTTGCTTTAGTTATTTTGGGGATAGGATCTGGGCATTTTTGCATGGAACAGCCTGGACTGTGATCTTACTATTTATGCTTCCTGCATGGTGGGGATGACAGATGCATGCCACCACACCCAGCCAGCTGTTGACAGAGATGGGGTCTTGCTAACTGTTTGCCTGGGCTAGCTTTGAACTGCAATCCTCCCAGTCTCTGCCTTCCAGTATCTGGAATAGCGGATGTAAGCTACCACGCCTGCCAAACCACTTGTTGAATCCACTTTATTCAGAAATGTCACATTTGTACACTAATAGACTTTCTTAAGAATCTGTGGTAGGGAAACATAACCCAGAAATGCCAACCTTTGGGGTTTCAATAAACCTCAAAAACCCAGACAAATGTTTCCAAATAGATAGAGTCAAGAATTGGAGTAGAGATACTGGTTTCTCCAAATTATTCTCAAAAAAGGATACTGGTTTCTCCAAGTTGTAATGAAACAAAACAACACAAAAGAATCTCTAATTTAAAAATATGTGTGAATTAGTATGTTCATTTCCACAGGATGCTATAACAAATTACCACAGGCTTAATGTTTGAAACAATAGAGATTTATTCTCTCCCTGTTCTAGAAGCCAGAAGTCCAAAATCATGACGCCCACAAGTACTCATGATGGACTCCCTCCCACGTCTCTAGGAGAGACTCCTTCCTTGCCTCTTCCAGTCAGGAATTCCTTGTCTTGGGGCCAAATAACCCCAGTCTCTGTCTCCTTTTCCATACAACTTTCTCTGTGTCTGTATCATCTTCTGTTCTCTTTGTTTTAAGGACCCTTGTCATTGGAAACTTGCCACTGAATTTAGGGATCATCTTGATAACTCAGGATGTTCTCATCTCAACATCCTTAACTTAATTTCATCTACAAAAATTCTTTTTCCAAAGAAGCTCAAGTTCACAGAGTCCAGGGATTAGGACATGGACATTTTGAAGTGGGGAGCCACTATTTAACCCATCACAGCTACTAAACTAATAGAGACCAAAATCATGGTCCACTGTGGTATAGGGTGTCATTCCAGCATTATTATTCAAAATTGTATTGACATTAAGAGTAACTAATCTTTCACTGTGAACAACTAAAACTAAACACCGTTAAACCTGGGCATTAGGAAGACTAACTGTCCTATGAAATAAGTACAAAGGTGCAAGCCCTGAACTCATGTTTGGGTCACAAGTAGTGCATGAAGACCAGGCATGGGCCATTACAAGCTAGCACTGTTACAGAAATACATCCTGCATGGATATGTCCATGTTTCTGATGATGTGGCATAATACTGTCTCTAGGAACCAGGCTCTGAGTTAGGAGCTCCACATAGAGTTCACTTTCTGGGCGACAGGACACTTTTGAGCCTTGTTCCCTCTGCCACAATGCTCAGTGCACACGTCAGGCCTAAGATGAGTTGTGAGTGAATAAATGAGCACTACAGATCTGCAAAATGATTATTGCCATATCAAACGTCTCTATAATAAGATAGAATTTACCAGGGAAAAACGGATTAACACCCTGACTCATTCAGTATTTTTTGAGTGAAGGAAAAAAAAATCCCTAAAAGGAAACCTTAGAACTGAAAAAGAAATTAATGAGCTTACCTAACTTCTCTTTTGAAAAAAAATCAATAAAATGCTTATTTGCACAGATACATATCCCACTGGGAACAATCAATCATGACTGAACTTAGTTACTTAAAGTGGATAAAATATTTTATCCAAGTATTTTGGTTGTGAGTTTCAAAAACATAAACACTGTCCAATTATTAAGTTGATAATATTGATGCATCCCTTCCTGAAACACTTTGCAATGGATTTCAATGACTATACTCACTCTTGATTCACCTCCTACCTTTGATTTCCTTCTTACCTTTCAACTCTTAAAATCTTAAACCATCAACCAATAAGGTTATGACTACCAAACTGAGTCCTATTCAATGACTCACATGGGTAGCAGCCTCATCCATGAACTAGTCCTGTGGTCAGTGCATTGAAACATGATGACAGTCCAGGAATTAATCACCTGTCTATTTCTGGAAAAACAGTGATGAGAATAGGGTTGATGTCACCCTAACCAAATAACTGAGAGTAGATGCTCTTACTGAGGGGTTAAGTGGACCAAAAAAGACACAGATATCTATTAAAACAGTCATTCAGAAAGGATTATTGTTGAACTGACTAATTTTAATTAAACAGCACCTAACCTTGTCCATCAGCGTCTGTTTTTTAGAAAGATTTTCAAAATAGAGTCATAATTATAACTATTGATTAGATGTCAAATTACCATGCAAATCTTAACAATTTACATTGGAGGCCATGTAGTCAAGCACGTGGGCTCTGGAGCCCAATTGTCTGAGGCTTTATGTAAATATGTGGTGAGCCCTTGAACAAGATCTTTCCTGTCTGACCCCCACCTCACCCCTTTTTTTGGAAAATGGACATGTGACAATGATCACCTCTCTGAATTATCACAGAAATGTAATGTGATAATAACTGTACCTGTAGATTAGTACTCATTACCTAGTAGTGTAATATGTGTGTTTTATCTTTAGTCATCTCATTTAGTCATCAAAATACACCTAGAAACTTTTTCATGTAATTATGCCCTGTCTATTTATTTGTCCCTCAACAGGTTCTGGTGCAGTAGTGAATATCTAGTTACATTGCATATTTTTCACCTTACTCATGATGAAATATTGAAAACTGCTACTAAACTCTGGGATTATACTTTCAAATTTTGAGAGAGGAAGGCATATTTGTGGCATGTGAAATATGGCAGGAAAAGAAAAAGTGAAGCCTAGAGCCAGGGATAATGGTTAGGAGTGGAGCTTCTCAACCTTCAATATGCAAATGAATCAACCTAGGAAGTTTTAAAACACAGATTCTAATTTAGGAGTGCAGGGCTGGGCCCTGGAATCTGCATTTGTAATAAGTTCTGGGGAGATATCAATATCGCAGTTCATTAGCAAGGCGATGGACTATATAAACAATATTAATGCCATTTCCAGCAAAACAGGAATTTATATTTAATGTACATGAAACTTTTTTTTACCCTTGTAGGCAAATAATTTTCAACTTGTAAAGTTGTGGCTGCTAATTGAAGAATTATTACGTTTAATGATCTAGTCATATAGAAATATTTTTGTCATGATTCTTAACATATCTCTGTGAATAAATCCCTGCAAAGCCTGAATCTCCAAATAAAAATTAGTAGGTTGTATGTGAGGAGGCACCTTTGGTTAGTGGAAAAAGTGTGATATCATGAAGTGTGATGGTCTTTTGGATATGCCAGCGTGGCTAGATTAAAGCTCCCAGTGTGTAATCAAAACACCAAGCTGGAAGCTACAATGAAGGTAACTATGAAGGTACTGCGTTTTAAATGTTAGTCAAGTCTATAATCAGTTCATGATAAATAAGAGATTATTATAGATAATCAGGACAGACCTGGTTCAGTAAGGCCTTCAGTCAGATTAAATGCCTTTAAAACAGTTCAGTCTTCAAAGAAGGAAAAAGAAGAGGAGAGGAGGGGGAAAGTTTCACCCATGGACAGACGCTTCAGCTCAAGCCTGAAAGCTCCAGTTTGCCTCTCCTAGCAGTCTGCCTAGCCATTCCCAACAATCCTCCAAACCAATGCTTTACAATAAACCTCTAATGATATAGCTATCAGCTTGGCTTTTCTGGTTGAAACAAGACAAATTTTAGTACTCTGCTTCCTCTGAGAAGTAAGAGGCATGGTAGACAAAACATATTGCCTTAGACAGTGCCTAAATCATCACGAGCAGTCTGTTAGTAGAAATATGGACATTAAGTGGATGTTGGTAAGGACTCAAAAGGAAATAGGAATCATGTTACTGGCAACTTGAGGAAGAATAATACTTGCTATCTGGTGGTAGATACTCAGCAGAATACTGTCCTACAGTTATGTGGACAGCAGAACTTATAACCCATGCAATTGGGCATATAGCTGAGGAGATTTCCAAGCAAAGTGTTGAAGGTGAATCCTGCCTTCTTGAAGTTTGTAGTAAAATATGAGAGAAATGTGATAAATTAAGGAGGTGATTATCAAACAAAATGGAGCCAGATCACTGGGAACATGGCTTATGTAGCAGAGCATCTGCCTAGCAAGCACAATGTCCCAAGTTCAAATTCTAGTACTGCCAAAAAAAGGTTGGGAGGGGACTTAGGATTTGATGATTTATAAAGTTCTCAGCTTATGCAGTTCCCAACAGATGCAACAATTAAGAAAGTCACAATCAGGAAAGCACACTGTAAAGAAAGAGTCAAGAGTTTGGTCAGCCTTTTCCTAATGCCTTGGAAAGATTAAAAAGCCAGAATGCTCAGTCACACAAAAGGCTCTTTGAAGAGATCAAGCAAATGATACATAGATCCCTTCAGCCATCCAGAAGAGCCCCTAACCAGAGATAAGACTACTGAGGGAGGATCTATAGACAAACCTCTTTCCTCTGGAATGAATTCCTCTAAAACACACAAAATTCTTGAGAATTTTTTTTATCAGTGGAAACATTTTCAGCTTGAAATCAAACAGACAGGAGTGCGAAATAAAGAAAGCTGTGAAACCTCCAAAATTCTATAGACCAAAAACAGGCTGATAAAACTACTCCACTTCAAACACAGATCTCACTACCTAAAAGACAAAAATCCTGAAGACCATCTAATGAATAAAAACCTCTGAAGGTAAAGACACAGGACTCTGCATTTTAATGGCCACACCCAATGAAATTGAGAAAATCACTTTGGGAAGAAAGCAAGAATTAAAATTTGCTTCAAACACTGGAAAGATAGTTATGAAGAAAATGTGGAAGGCTGTTCTATGTTCTGCCTAAAAACTGAATGAATATCTATGAGTTAAAGGCACGGGGAGCCAGAATTAAACCAAAACTAAGGGATAACTTTCTAACTCACACACCATTAAAAGTTCAGTGAGCTACCTGGTGATGCAGTAAATTCTTCATCATTGGTTTTTGGTTTTGTTTTTTTCAGTGCTGGGTATATAACCCTGGACTTTGAACATGCTGGGTAAGTACTCACCACTGAGCTACATTCCCTACCCAGAGATATTTTAAAGAGTTTAAACAACTATCCATTAGGAATGTAGAAGACAGCACTGAATACGAAAGATGTTAGACTGTAATTACAGTGATTAAGGCATCAAATAATCTATGATTTGGGAAAATAACTTCAGAGCAAGAATTAGATGAAAAAGATACGGGGTGCAAATGATGAGTTGTGTAGTAAAATTGTTACTACTACGCACAGTAGAGTTGATACACAATGTTCATATACCATGAACAATTTCTCCCCCAAAAGTGGTGACTGCTTTACTTACTTTTCCCACATCTGTTCTCCATTGTGAAGATGATAGATTAGATAGATAGATAGATAGATGAAAGATATAGATATACCTGATTTTCAAGATGGTTGGGTGAATTGACAAATCTGAAACAGGAAAATTAATTGAAGCATATTATTTAAACATATATACACAGGCCTTAACTTTAACCAGTTAAGTAGTCAAGGAATCCGGATGTACCTTGATAGCTCATCATGGATCTGATCTGTTGTGACGTTCAGATTGACTGTATGAATCCTTTAGGTCTGGAACACCAAAGCCCCATAGGAACAACTAGTGTCTACAGTTACAGTGATACTTAGTAAAGTTGCTTTGACTTTGACCAGCTTTACATACCATATGTCAGTGAAGTCTGTAACAGTCCAGGCACAGTGCCTCATACCTGAAATCTTAGTTACTCAGGAGGTGGAGATCAAGAGAGTTGTGGTTCCAGGCCAGGCAAAAAGTTTGTGAGACCCCACCTCAACCAATAGAAGTTGGGCATCATCTCAGCCATGTAGGAAGCATAAATAGGAGGATTGCTATCTAACTCAGTCTGGGCATAAATATGAGACACCTGCTAAAAAAATAAACTAAAACTAAACGTACTGGGGACAAGGCTTAAGTGGTAGACCACCTGCCTAGTAAGCACAAGGCTCTGAATTCAAAACGCAGTACCACAATTCATAAATGAATACAAATACTCAAACATATTCATGGAATTGAGTAAATGCCTCCTTATATTTAATTGTACTGAACTGCATTAGCTGGATGAACAATATAACTTTTTTATTAAATACCATTATTTAAGGCCAAAGGAAACATTAGAAGAGAAAACCCTTGACACAAAGGTGTTTTAACTTAGGATCACCTGATGCTCCATTAGCAGATAACCAACAGGCTCACTTACTTGAATAAAATACTAGGCAGTCCCTCCGCCTGCACCAAAAGTACATTTAGCAAGGGAAAGTTCAGAACAGGTAATGTCAATGCTAGTTTAATGAAAGCCTAAGATCAATTTTCCATATTAAACACAAACAGTACCCCTAAAACACATTCCATTTTTCAAAAGGTTTTAGAATTGAAGATTAAACAAAAGAATTAATAAGCAATGAAAGAAAGTACTTAAAATTTTTAGAAAGTAAATTGAAGAACAAATAAGGAAAATCTGAGTTTCAACATATTTGAAAAACAGGATAATTAATATCAATAAATTGAGCATGGCTATCTTAAATGCTGGCCATTTTTTCTTTACATATTCAAAATCTCTTTTATTAAAGTGCTATCTCCAGGCCAGAATTTTACCCAAATTATCCTGTACACATACAATGCTCATTATATAACATTCTGCTCATATTACTGCCCCATATACGCTTCTTGAGTGAATGAAACATTTTATGAAAGACGAATTCATATGAACGAATGAATACTTTATAGTCAAGCCTTAAGTTGTGAAAAACAAATACTAGTGATAATACATTAGACATTAAATTACTTCCAGTAATTCTTATGCTCTTCTAATAAATTATAATATCATATTCTTGGAGTGCAAAAATTAATAAATACCTATACTTTATATTTTAGATGGAATGTTTAGAAAACAATTATATTAATACCTCTCTTCACACAAATGGCCATGTCATCCTTTCTAGGACTCTTAGGTCCTCCATAATTTTGTTAAGATAGAACCCTGATCATTTTATGTTCTTGCTTAAAGTATCTATGGGTCTGCACTGCCTACAGAGTAAAGTTTAAGCTCAGTCTGTCATTCAAATTCATCCTCAGTGCTCTGCCAGTTTATCACAGGAGACAACTCACAGTCACCTAAGAACATCTTTACTTTTTTTACTTCCTAATTTTATTCATGCCATTCCATCCTGAGTTCTTCCATTCTACATCACCCCTTCCTCCAGTATTACCCACCACCATCTGCTGGTTGAAATTCAAGTCAATATGCAAAGATCCAATTATAGGATCATTCTTTATAATCTCCCAATTTGAAGCTATGCTACCTATGATCTTCCTTTTGTCACACAACAATGTTTGAGTCTTCTGACATTACTTTTCCATATATTTACATAAGTGACCTGAGGGCAGAGGCTATGTCTTATTGCTGTTTCTTTTTATATCCCCTAAAGTATTTATGACAGTATTTTGGGTGTAAAAATTGCTCCATTAAGACATTGGATGGGCTGATAGAGTGGCTCAAGTGGTAGAGGGCCTGCCTAGCAAGCATGATGCCTAAGTTCAAACCCCACTACCACCTCCACCCAAAAAAAAAAAAAAGACATTGGACTGAGTATAAAAGGCAAATCTAATAGTTTTGTATTTGCATAATTAAAAAGAACAAAACAAAAATGATTTATTTCAAGCATATTTCACAATGATTAGATACCTGCAGTGCTGTTTAAACTTTTTATACTTAAGAGGGATTTTTATTCTAAATTTCCATAGAACAGATTTTATAGGAATTATTTATATTGCATAATTTCAATGGGTTTTAAATATATATACATATACGTGTACATATATAATGATGAGAAATATACCAACATGTTAACAGATTATTCTGTAATCTATGAATTAAGAATAATATAGATAATAATAATAATATTCTATAATATAATTACAGAATAATAGGTGAGCTTACTTTTCTCTTTACTTTTTTCCTGTTTTATTTATTTTATTATTTTTTTATTAGGACATATTCATTATATGGGAGAGATTGTACTAACAATTCTGATTAATCTTATACTGTACATTATTTACATTGCCCCCATCATCTCTCCCCCTCAGCCCCCTCCCCACCCCACTTAAAGCAATTGCAAGAGGATTTTTAGTTCTGTTTCATATAGGTATATGAAGTCCATCAAACATATACCATCACCTTAATCTCCTTCCTTCACCCTCCTCCTCCCACTAGTATCCCCACCACCACCACACACTGTGCCTATTTTACAGTCCTGGTTTTCATTATTAGTATTTAAGTTGATGTTCAAAGGGGTGTCTTAATGTATGCCCACTGTGGATGTGCTTTACTTTGGTCCATTCAACCAATTCCATAACTCTCCCTTATCACATTACCTCCCATCCCCCATTTTCAACATCTTTCAATACACATCCTCCCTACTACTTTCACATCTTACGTTATTCAATATTACTGATGCTCTGTCATTCTCTTTTCCTTTCTCTCTTTCCCCAAGTTTCATAGAGTAACAAACATGTTCTACAACTAAGTTTGTATATGATAATGCTTGTTTTTGTGTCTGTGTTTATCTTTGGATCTATCTTCCACATATGAGAGGAAACATACGTCTTTTGTGTTTCTGATCCTGGCTAACTTCACTTAGCATGATCTCCAATTGCATCCATTTACCTTCAAACTCCATGTCACTATTCCATGTAGCTGAGTAATACTCCAGTGTATATATGTTCCACAATTTCATGATTCATTCATGAGTTGTAAGTCATCTGGGTTGTTTCCATAGCTTGGCTATTGTGAATAGTGCTGTGGTGAGCATTGTTGTCCAGGTGTCTCTACTGTATCCTGTCTTACATTCTTTTGGGTAGATGCCCAGGAGCATCTATCTATCGTATAGCAGTTTTAGGTCTAATTTTTTGAGGAATCTCCATTCTGCTTTCCATAGTGGTTGTACTAATTTGCATTCCCACCAGTAGTGTGTAAGAGTTCCTGTTTTGCCACATCCTCATCAACAATTTGTTGTTGTTATTACCTTTTATTATTAACTGGGTAAGGTGAACTATAAGTGTTGTTTTTAGTTGCATCTCTTTTTAGAACCAGGGAAGTTGAACACTTCTTCATGTACTTATTGGCCATTTGTACCTCTTCCTTTGAGAACTCCCTGTTTAATTCATGTGCCCATTTCTTCATTGGGATGTTGATTCTTTGGGAGCTGACTCTTTTTAGTTCCCTGTAGATTCTGGATGTCAATTCCTTGTCAGATGAGTAGCCAGCAAAGATTTTCTGCCAATCTGTGCGCTGTCTCTTGAGTCTAGTGACTGTTTCCTTTGCAGTGCAGAAACTCCTTAGTTTGATGCATCCCATTTGTTCAGTTTCTCTTAGATGCAGAGCCCTTTGAGTTCTGTTTAAGAAGTTGTTACTTATACCTATTTGTTCCAGTGTTTTCCCTGCTACTTCTTGGAGTTGTTTCAAAGTTTCAGGCTTTATAGAAAGGTCTTTGATCCACTTTGAGTTGATTTTGGTACAGGGTGAAAGACAGGAATCTAGTTTTAGTCTTCTGCATTTGGCAGTTTTCCCAACAGCATTTGACTTTTCTCCATCATGTGTTTTGGGCTCCTTTATTGAAGATCAGTTGGCTATAGATGCATGGGTTTATCTTTGGATCCTCCATACTGATCCAGTGGTATTCCTATCTGTTTTGGTGCCAATCCATGCTGTTTTTATTTTTATGGCTATGTAGTATCATTTTAAGTTGGGTATTGTGATTGATCGAGCATTGGATTTTTTGCTCAGAATTGCTTTGGCTATTTGAGGTCTTTTGTGTTTCCACATATATTTTACAATTGTTTTTTCTATTTCTGTGCAGAATGTCATTGGAATTTGATAGGAATTGTGTTGAACATGCATATTACTTTTGATAGTATGGCCATTTTTACAATGTTGATTCTACCAATCCATAAGCATGGAAGGTCTTTCCATCTTCTGATTACTTTTTTGAGTTCTCTCTTCAGTTGTTTATAGTTTTCATTAAAAAGGTCTTTGGTTTATTTTGTTAAATTTATTCCAAGATACTTTATTGTTTTTGAGGCTACTGTAAATGGGATTGTTTCCCCGATTTCTTTCCCAGCCTGTAAATTGTTAGTATATAGAAAAGCTGTTGATTTCTGTATGTTAATTTTGTATCATGCTACTTTGCCAAAAGAGTTTTTGATATCTAGTAGTTTTTTGGAAGAGTTTTTGGGGTCTCTTAGGTATAGGATCATGTCATCTGCAAATAGGGATAGCTTAACTTCTTCCTTCTTTATTTGAATCCCTTTTATTTCTTGCTCTTGTCTTATTGCTCTAGCTAGGAATTCCAAAACTGTATTGAATAGGAGTAGAGAAAGTAGACAGCCCTGTCTTGTTCCTGACTTTAAGGGGAACAGTTTCAGTTATTCTCCATTTAGTATGATATTGGCTCTAGGTTTGCCATATATAACCTTTATTATGTTGAAGAACATTCCTTCTATTCCTAGTTTCTTCAGAACTTTTATCATAAAAGGGTGTTAGATTTTGTCAAAGGCTTTTTCTGTGTCTATTGGGAGGATCATGTGGTTTTTGTCCTTGCTTCTGTTTATTTGCTCTACTATGATTATGGATTTACGTATGTTGAGCCATCCTTGCATCCCTGGAATGAAACCAACTTGGTCATGGTGTATGATCTTTTTGATGTGTTGTTGAATTCTGTTTGCAGTATTTTATTGAGAATCTTTGCATCTATATTCATTAAAGATATTGGTCTATAATTATCTTTTCTGGTTATGTCTTTATTGGGTTTTGGAATGAGTGTAATGCTTGCTTCATAGAATGAATTTGGTAGTGTTCCTTCCCTTTCTTTTTCCTGGAAAAGCTTGAAGAGTATTGGTGTTAGTTCTTCTTTAAAGGTTTGGCAAAATTTGGCCATGAATCCATCATATCCTGGGCTCTTCTTTGTAAGGAGATTCTTTATTACTACTTCAATTTCATTGCCTTTCCAAGTTATCTGCAGTGATCATATAATAATTTTATAATTAGGAAAAAATTATTTGAAAATATCTATGTAAGTATATGTGTTCTTTGGAGACTAGTTTTGGGAATGATAGCCATTCAGATGTTCCTGAAGGCCTGAGGCAGTCCAGTTACTGTTGGATGCTATTTCCAATCCCATACCCCAACCACTAGCTCATTTAGGATCCTAATTAGTTGGAACACCTTTCCTCACCCTTTGAAATGCTGCTGGCATCAACACAGGAGAATCATATTATCTTAACTGCCAGTGAAAGTCACAGCAGCTGTTTATACTGTGTTCAGAAGATGTTTACTTTTCTTTTTGATGGTAGTGGGGTTTGAACTCAGGGCCTTGTGCTTGCTAGACAGCTGCTTTCCCACTTTTAAACCTCAAAAGATGTTTAGAATTAAAGACAAGTTATCCAGATTGTCTGTTTACAATTTTATACCAAGAACAAAAATGATTTAGCCCCCAAAATTAGTCCCAGAACTAAAATATGACTTTTCCTTATGGAATTTTTATTCAAATTTTTCAGTACTTCCTATTATTTCCTTATATTTGTTATCTATTTACCAATTTACCTGAAGTGAGCACCTGACTATAAGAAAAATTATAGAATTCTCTAACTTTTATACATAAGCCAAATTAATTATTATTTCCCTGTGCCTGAAAGAATATAATGGGAAATAAGGTTGCAAGAATAAATATTGGGAAATTACTCCTAGACTATTACCTGAAAAGGCTGCTATGACTAAACGGTTGGTTAGAATAAAGTCATTTCATAATTCTGAAGCTAAATGAAGTTTTCATAGAAATGCATTTCAAACTTAAGTCCTTAAAGGAAAATGGCCAGTATCTCTCATTCTGATCTCTACACACATACTACAAACCAATTTTCACATAGCACAAAACACTTTATTCTCTGCAGGGGAATAATGGGATTTGAGAGCAAAACCACCAGGTCTGCTCACTGACCTATAAGCCAACTCTCATAGTCAAGCTGTTACAAAATTTACAGATTTATAGAGAAAAACCTAAATGGTATTTTTTATAGAGCCCTAGTTCTCAATTCATGGGTCATAAAAGACATAGTATCTTGTTCATTTTGGTACTTTCTTGCCTTGACAATACTGACATGACATTAAGGAACTTTTATCAATATGGTTGTGTGAGATAACTCAATTCAAACTATAGATTACCAGCTCCTCCTTCTCCCCTTCCTCTGGCAGGCAGAGGAACTGGTTTTCCCCTGACTCCAAGCACATGGTTCTAGTTGGACTGCCAGTTACAGTATCCAGGCAACAAGAAACACACAGCATGTGGTCCAAGATGGACCTACCACAGAACCTCCCCCTCCTGACTCTTACTGGAAGATAGAATGAGAATGGGAATTGAGAAAGGCCAGTCAAGTTGTTCTCTGAGACTTTTCAAATAAGAACTGGGATGAGATACCAGGGTGAGTCAAAGGGCTGAAGAGCTTTTTCCTCTCAGATGGTGGATGCAATTGGCTCTCTGTGTCTACAGATTCCACATCCATGGATTCAACCCGCAACATATTCAAACTATTTTTTTAAAACTGTAGCAATACCAAACACGTGTAGGTGGGTTTTTTCTTGTTATTATTCCCTATACAATACAGTATAACTATCTACATTGCATTAGGTATTATAAGTAATTGGTAGGGACTTACAGTATACAGGAAGATTGCATAGTTCCTTGCACAGACTTAGCCATTTTATTAAGGGACTTAAGCATCCATAGATTTTTGGTATATGTAGAGATCTCAGAACCAATCTTTGGTGGATATTGAGGGAAAACTGCAAAAATGGTTGTAAGCTTCAGCTGCTAGTATTCAGGCTCTCTGTCCCATGAAGTAGCATGGTCTGCTATAGAAGATAGAACATTAACTTCAAGCCACATGAGTAAGTGTTTAGAAACTGTGGCCTAAAATCTTTAGAAACTGTTCAGAGGCATCTCAACTTAACTTCTTCAGTGAGATCCTATCTTACCAACTGGTAGAAACTAAACTTCAAAGATTTCCAGTTCCTAGTTTTTAGTTGTGGATTTTTGCTATTGTTGTTATTGGTGGTAATGGTACTGGTGCTTGGGGTTTGGTTTGGTTTTCGAGCTCACATTTAATTTCTAAGCAGATGTCAGTGAGAGAGGAAAGAAGGCAGAGCCAGCATAAGCAAAGGTTCTGATCCCTGGTCATCTGTGAATTTGGCATCTGACTCCTCTTTCTTAAGTGTTGATCTACATGGATGCATGCCAGCAGTCCATTAAGATCAATGACTGTCCTTGTTTGCCCTAGGCCTTTCTGAAGTGCACCGACAAGTGTCCTCAAACACCACTCTGGGCTATGGCACCTTAGTATGGCTTTCCAAGCCTATGGCACCTTAGTATGGCTTTCCAAGCCTGGCACTGTGTCTATATTACACTCAGGAATTGTTCTTCTGCTCTTACACCTTGCTGAGACAACTTAGAACTCTATGAGGCTAGTTCAGACCAAACTATCTTCATCACATAGCTGTTCCAAGCACACTGGGGCTTCTCTCTGCTCTTAGCTCTAGCTAGGATAAAGGACAGTAGTTCTTCCTACTCTGATTTTCTCAGCTTTTGGTTCCTGCCAAAATCACTGGGAGTGTCTATTGCTTCTCCCTTCCAGGGCTGACTCCTCAGACATGAAATTCATCAGGTACTTCAAAGACTTTGTTCTGATTTTAGAATGACTATACTTGATATAACAAAAAAAATTGAACTTTAAATACTAATAAGCACAAATGCCCAGTGTGTGTTGCTTAGAGATGAAGTCATCGGCTAGGCACAGGGCCCTTTGCTCAGTGGTACTCCAACTCAGCTCTCCTCGCTTCCCTGCTGGCTTTCCTCTCCCTCCTTATCAGTTTTCAGAGCTCAGGCTCTGAAACAATTCCCTCCTGGTCTGTGTTTCTGAAGCTCAAAACAGAGTGTGCTATACCATCTTCTGTGGTAATAGACCAAAATACTAAGGCCTAGAAGAGGATAATATAGAAAATAAAATAAGGGGAGGATCCAAGATGGCAACTAGAGTGCAGAAACAGACAGCGTGAGCTCTGTAAATCAAAAATCTTACTGAGATGCTGGAGCCACACTTGGCATAAATAAAGCACCAAGAAGAAACAAAACTTAGACACCCTGAACCCCTAGCCCATACAAAGCTTCTCTACACCACATTACACTAAGAAAACAGAAGAGCTCCCACACAGCCAGACACTGGCTCCAAAGCTGCTTGGAGCAGACCAAAAGGTGAGCACAAGCAACACACAGTATTCCCCCAGCCACCCCTGGAATAAACCAGCATAGCCCCCTGGGCAGACTGACCCCCTGCCCTGCAAAAAATACAAAAACAACATGGAACATGGAACTGAAAATTAACACATAGCAGAGGGGGTGGGGTGTTGTAAGTGCACCAGAGAAGTGGGGAGGATCAAGGAGCTAATCTTCATGTGAACTTTCAGTAAACAAAGTCTGGAAAGGCAGAAAGGCCAACAGTGGGCCGGTGATAAGCCACTGCCTGAAATAAGGCAGGTAGCTGTCCACAAAGCTCATCTCCTGACCCAGTGAGCAACATCCAAAGTCAAACAACACTGCAAAATTGAAAAGTAATCAGAAAACCATCACAACATGCTGACAGAAGGGGGCCAGCTGACAGATCACTGACCTTGCCTCAGAGAAAGGGGGCAAAGCAAAGAAACAAGACCCCAGTAAACCAGCACAGTGAAAACCCAACTCCAAAGCAGGATGGCTGGTGGGCTACAGAGCTGATCTCCAGAACCTGAGGACAACATACACCTTAAACTGCCACATTCATTGAGGGAGGAACTGACTAAGCAGCTGCAGCTGAAAGACAAAAGAAAAACTGGCGAGACTCCCCAACCACCTGGTGAGACTAAGAGCTTCTGCTTAAACACCAACACCAGGACTGGATGCTGAAGGAGTAACACCAGAATTACTAAGACTAAACCTGCAGTTTTTTTGTGTGTTTGTTTGTTTGTTTGTTTGTTTTGTCTCTTGTTTATTTGTTTGTGTTTGTTTGTTCCTCTCTCCCCATTGACTTCTTTGGGTTTCTTTTCCTGGTTGCTGTTGTTTTGTTTTGTTAGTTTTACTATTGTGAGTTAATTAATACTAAATTACACCCAGACCAGGGACAGAAATAGCATACATACACTAAGCTAAAAACCCAATACACCCACAAAATAAAATTAAATGAAGAGAAAGAAAACACTGAAACCACCAATAGCCTATCAAGAACATAGATACACAGTACCAAGTACAGCAATCAGAAGATGAAAAAGGGATGGAAACCATTCTCCCCCCAAAAATAATTTAATATAGGATGCAGAGGGAAATGAAGAAAACAGATAACCAGTTCCAGACTCGAGCAAAACAAAGATAAATGATGCCAAGGAACCCAGCAATGTCCACAAGAACAACCTCAAAGTAGAAATCTTGCAGGTAATCTCTGGGAATTTCATGCAGATGTTACTAGACAGGTTCATCCAAAATGTACAAGAGGCACTCAAGAAATTCCAGGACACCAAAAATAAAGAATATGAGAAGACACAGAAACAAATAAATGAACTCATAGGAGCCCTAAATAAACACCAAAGTGAAACACAGAACACTAGAGAGAGATAAATAAAGATGAAAATTGACAATATTACAGAGGAAGTGACACATGATATGGAAAACCTCAGAAAAAAGAATGAAACAGAAATACAAAACACAATGGAAGGCCATTCCAGCAGACTAGAACAAGTGGAAGACAGAATCTCAGAACTTGAAGATGAAATGAAAATTAAAGGAAAAACTGAAGAGTTTTTAGTCAAACAACTCAAGACCTGTGAAAGGAATATGCAAGAACTCACTGACTCCATCAAAAGACCAAACCTGAGAATCATGGGCATTGAAGAAGGAGAAGAGCTGCAAGCAAAAGGGATTCATAATATATTCAACAAAATAATAACAGAAAATTTCCCAAATCTAGAGAAAGCTATGCCCATTTAGGTACAGGAATCCTCCAGGACACTAAATATTTGACCAAAATAAAACAACTCCATGACATATTATCATTAAAACAGCAAGCACAGAGAATAGAGAAAGAATATTGAAGGCTGTAAGAGAGAAAAAACAAATAACATACAAAGATAAACCATTCAAAATCACAGCAGATTTCTCAAAGGAAACCTTAAAAGCAGGAAGGGCATGGAGTGAGGTATTCCAGGCACTGAATAAAAAAATAACTTCAACCTTAGGATACTCTACCCAGCAAAACTATCATTCAAAATAGATGGAGCAACAGAAGTCTTCCATGATAAGCAGAAACTAAGACAATATATGACCACCAAGCCACCACTACAAAAGATTCTTCAAGGAATTCTGCACACAGAAAATGAAAGCAAACAAAACCACAGGAGGACAGGCAATACCAAACAACAGGAGAAGAAACATTGATTCAGCTGCACACAATCAAACCCTTAAACAACAAAAACAACTAAATGGCAGGAATCACCACATACCTATCAATACTAACACTGAATGTTAATGGATTTAACCCCCCATCCAAAGACACTGTTTGGCAAACTGTTTTAAAAATGAAGATCCAACAATCTGTTGTTTACAGGAGACCCATCTCATTGACAGAAACAAGCACTGGCTTAGGGTAATGGCTGGAAGAAGATTTACCAAGCCAATGGCCCCCCAAAACAGGCAAGAGTAGCAATACTTTTCTCCAACAAAGTAGACCTCAAACCTACATTTATCAAATAATATAAACAAGGACACTCTATACTAATAAAAGGGGAAATACACCAAAAGGAAATAACAATTATCAACCTATATGCACCCAATGTCAACGCACCCAATTTCATGAAACATACTCTGAAGGACCTAAAAGCATATATAGACTCCAACACAGTGGTAGTGGGAGACTTTAATACCCCCCTATCACCAATAGATAGGTCACCCAAACAAAAAATCAATAAAGAAATTCTAGAACTACATAATACCATAGATCAAATGGACCAAGCTGATGTCTACAGAATACTTCATCCAACTTCTACACAATATACATTCTTCTCAGCAGCCCATGGAACTTTCTCCAAAATTGATCATATCTTAAGGCACAAGGCAAGCCTCAGCAAATATAAGAAAATAGAAATAATCCCATGCATTCTATCTGATCACAATGCATTAAAACTAGAACTCAACAACAAAAACATCAGTAAAAAACATGCAAAAAATTGGAAGCTGAACAACACATTGCTGAATGATTAATGAGGAGAAGGGGTCATTGTTGAAATAAAAGAGGAAAGTAAAAGTTTCCTGAAGTTAATGAAAATGAAAACATGACCTACCAGAACCTATGGGACGCAGCAAAGGCAGTCCTAAGAGAAAAGTTTATAGCCATGAGTGCATATATTAAAAGGACAGAAAGATCTCAAATCAATGACCTAATGCTACATCTCAAACTCCTAGAAAAACAAGAAGAAGCAAATTCCAAAACAAGCAGAAGGAGAGAAACAATAAAAACAAGGGATGAAATCAATGAAATAGAAAAAAGAACATACAAAGAATCAATGAAACAAAAAGCTGGTTCTTTGAAAAAATAAACAAGATTGACAGACCCCTGGCAAACCTGGCCAAAATGAGGAGAGAAAAAAATCAGAAAAATCTGAAATGCAAAAGGGGAGATAACAACAAACACTACAGAAATCCAGGAAATCATCAGAGACCACTTTCAGAAACTATATTCTAATAAATGTGAAAATCTTGAAGAAATGGACAAATTTCTAGATACTTATGACCATCCAGAATTGAACTAACAGGACATTAACTATCTGAATAGAACTATAACACAAAATGAAATGAAGCAGCAATAAAGAGTCTCCCAAAAAAGAAAAGTCCAGGACCTGATGGATTCTCTGCTGAATTCTATCAGACATTTAAAAAAGAACTAATACTAACCTTCCTTAAACTGTTCCATGAAATAGAAAGGGAAGGAATACTGCCTAACTCATCTTATGAAGACAATATTACACTCATCCCAAAACCAGACAAAGACATCTCCAAAAAGGAGAACTATAGGCCAATCTCCTTAATGAAGAGCAATGCAAAAATCCTCCATAAAATAATGGCAAACCAAATCCAACAACACCTCAGAAAGATCATTCACCACAACCAAGTCAGCTTCATCCCAGGGATGCAGGGGTGGTTCAACATACACAAATCTATAAATGTAATACAGCACATTAATAGAAGCAAAGACAGAAACCATTTGATCATCTCAATAGATGAAGAAAAGGACTTCAATAAGATCCAACATCACTTCAAGATAAAAGCTCTAAGAAAACTAGGAATAAAATGTCCCTCAACATTCTAAAGGCTATATATGACAAACCTATAGCCAACATCATAGTTAATGGAGAAAAACTGAAACAATTTCCCTTAAAATCAGGAATGAGACAAGGTTGCCCACTATCCCCACTCCTATTCAACATAGTACTGGAATTCCTAGCCAGAGCAATTAGACAAGAAGAAGAAATAAAAACAATGCAAATACATTAAAAAAAACTGTCAAAATGTTCCTATTTGCAGATGACATGATCCTATACCTTAAAGACCCAAAAAACTCTACCCAAAAACTCCTAGACGCCATAAACAGCTACAGCAAGGTGGCAGAGTACAAAATCATCTTACAAAAATCATTAGCTTTTCTATACACCAACAATAAACAAATTGAGAATGAATATATGGAAACAATTCCATTTACAAAAGCCTCAAAAAAAATCAAATACCTAGAAGTAAACATGACAAAGGATGTGAATGACCTCTACAACGAGAATTACAAACCCCTGAAGAAAGAGATTGAGGAAGACTACAGAAGGTAGAAAGATCTTCCATGCTCATGGATTGGTAGACTCAACATAGTAAAAATGTCTATACTACCAAAAGCAATCTACATGTTTAATGCAATTCCCATCAAAATCCCAATGACATTCATCACTGAGATTGAAAAATCTACCCTAAAGTTCATTTGGCAACACAACAGACTGTGAATAGCCAAGGCAATACTCAGCAAAAAGAGCAATGCTGGAGGTATCACAATACCCAACTTCAAACTATATTACAAAGCAATAGCAATAAAAAACAGCATGGTATTGGCACAAAAACAGACATGAAGACCAGTGGAACAGAATTGAGGACCTGGATATGAGTCCATACAGCTATGCCACCTCATTTTTGACAAAGGTGCCAAAAACATACAATGGAGAAAAGATAGCCTCTTCAACAAATGTTGCTGGGAAAAGTGGTTATCCACCTGCAAAAAACTGAAACTAGATCCAATTTATCACCCTGTACTAGTATCAACTCAAAATGGATCAAGGACCTTAATATCAGACCCAAAACTCTAAAGTTAGAACAGGAAAGATCAAGGAATACTCTGGAAGCAATGAGTATAGTCAAGGACTTCCTCAATAGAACCACAGCAGCTCAGCAACTAAGAGAAAGGATGGACAAATGGACTACATGAAATTAAAAAGCTTCTGCACAACAAAAGAAATGGTCTCTAAACTGAAGAGACCACCCACAGAGTGGGAGAAAATATTTGTCAGCTGCATATCAGACAAAGGACTGATAACCAGAATATACAGGGAATTTAGAAAACTAACTCTCCCAAAATTAATGAACCAATAAAGAAATGGGCAAATGAACTAAACAGAACTTTCTCAAAAGAAGAAATTCAAATGACCAAAACACACATGAAAAAATGCTCACCATCTCTGGCCATAAAGGAAATGCAAATCAAAACCACGCTAAAATTCCACCTCACCCATTAGAATAGCTATTATCAAAAGCACCAACAACAGGTATTGGCGAGGATGTGGGGAAAAAGGAACCCTCGTACACTGCTGGTGGGAATGCAAGCTAGTGTAACCATTCTGGAAAACAATATGGAGGCTTCTTAAAAATCTAAACATAGATCTGCCATAAGATCCAGCAATCCCACTCCTGGGGATATACCCAAAGGAATGTGACTCAGGTTACTCCAGAGGCACCTGCACACTCATGTTTATTGCAGTGCTATTCACAATAGCCAAGTTATGGAAACAACCAAGATGCCCCACTACTGATAAATGGATTAAGAAAATGTGGTATTTATACACAATGGAGTTTTACTAAGCCATGAAGATTAATGAAATCTTACCATTTGCAGGTAAATGGATGGAACTGGAGAACATCATTCTGAGTGAGGTTAGCCAGGCTCAGAAGACAAAAAATCATATGTTCTCCCTCATATGCGGACTTTAGATCTAGGAAAAATGAAGCAATGTGGTTGGACTTGGGTCACACACGAAGGGAAGAGCACATACAGGAGGTATGGGGATAGGTAGGAAACCCAAAACTTGAAAATGTTTGATGTCCCCACTGCAGAGGAACTAATACAGTAATCTTAAAATGACAGAGGTCAGTATGGGAAGGTGACTGGGAAGTAATAAAGAGGTCAGGTAGAGATGAATCAATTCAGGTTGTGATACACTTGTGCATGGAAGCAATGCTAGGAATCTCTCTGTATAGCTACCCTTATCTCAACTAGCAAAAATGCTACATCTTTCTTATTATTGCTTATGTCTTCTCTTCAACAAAATTCTTGGCTTCCTGGGGGTGAGAGGAGAGGGAGGGGGCGGGGGGCAGGGGGAGAAATGGCCTAAACAATGTATGCACATATGAATAAATGAATAAAAGAGAAAAGAAAATGCTGGGGAAAAAACACACCAGATAATCATAATAATCAAAATGCTCCTCTACAGAAGGCACAATGCCCAGACAGGAAAGAAATAAAAGTCTCTTGAAGGAAAAGTGAGTCCTAACATTACCTAACTCCTGGCCCTCGGCTCGCCGTGCCCTGCCTTCTGGAAGCTCAATCAACACTTCCTTTAATTCTGTAAGATTCCTTAGCCTGTGTTCGCAGTTCTCTCTTCTTAGGCTATTCTAGATCATATCTACCACTTCTACTCTCTAGAGTCTCACCCAACATAATAGTTTAGCCAAAATAGGAAGAGCAAACTTGAACTTCATCCTCAGATATCCTAACGTCACCAGTAACCTTCTCCATCTCTTACCTCAGCCTCTTAATATGAGTTTTCTTCCTTCTTTTTATTTTATTTTTTTTTTTTTGTCAGTACTGGTGCTTGAACTCAGGGCCTCACTCTTGCAAGGCAGGCACCCTACCACTTGAGCCACTCTGCCAGCTCTTTTTTTTCCTTTATTCATATGTGCATACAATGTTTGGGTCATTTCTCCCCACTTACCCCACCTCGCCCCCTCCATCTTCCCTCCACCCTCTCACTACCAGGCAGAAACTATTTTGCCCTTTTGTCTAATTTTGTTGTAGAGAGAGTATAAGCAATAATAGGAAGGAACAAGGGTTTTTGCTGGTTGAGATAAGGATAGCTATGCAGGGAGTTGACTCACATTAATTTCCTGTGCATGTGTGTTACCTTCTAGGTTAATTCTTCTTGATCTCACCTTTTCTCTAGTTCCTGGTCCCCTTCTCCTATTTCTGCCAGCTCTTAATGACCTCTTAATGACCAACTTTCTCCATATGGTAGAAAACATATTGTTACAATTCTAGGGTTTTCCAACACCAGATAAAGGAAGAAATAAATCAGGGGTTAAACTTTCCATTATTTGGTTTCAGGAGTAGAAATATAAAGAGAAAGTAAATTCTTGAGTTCACTAATTCTTTCATATGGTGTGGAAAATAGCTTGCATTTATATTATAACTATAAAAAAATTCCTCTTTGTGACAAAGCTATTTTGGCTCTTTTAGTGTTCCATTTCAAAAGTGTATAAGGGAAAGGATAAATTTTTAAAGATTGTTTTGTATTTTAAACTAAACACAGAAGAAAAAAGTAATGAGAGTTAAAAACAACAAAAATATTTTTAAGCAGGTGGAAACCAAAAAAAAATTATGTGTTACTCCCTTTGCAGCCCAAATTAAACATAATACAATACATGAAAGAAGGGCATTGTATTCCCAACATGGAAAAAATTTAAAGTCAAGGAGATTGAACTATAAATAACGCCCCAAGCTCTTGTACACTTCCCAAGCTTAGAGTGCTTCAACTTCTTTGTTTCAATTTGAGATTGGATGTACTTGACATTATGAAACATATTCCATTTAAAACAACAATAAACACAAATGTCCACCTCAGGTTGCTTAGCGATGGAGTCATCTATAAATGAATTTCTGAAACTATTGATAATAAAAGAAGAGTTGGACTAGTACAAATGCAAACATTCCTGGATTTGTGAACATGGAATTTCTAAGTCACTATCACCAAACTTCCACACTTCATTGAAGAGTCTATTCAACTTCTTGGTAAAACCATCAAATGCCCTCTCCACCTAGTCCTTTCCCTCTCCCCCATCAGTTCTCCAGTGAAATACAATACTGGCCTGTGTTTTGCGACTCAAAAACACAATGTTTTACAACATGTCCTGTGACAATGAGTACAGGAAATAAAAACTTTAATTTTTATAGTTTCTTCTATTTTCCCCTGATACTATTTTCCTTTTTGCCAGATGTGGGACAATATGTTAATGCAAACAGTGGAAACCAAGTAACTTGAGAGTCTACTGTGACAGTCGTTGGTAACTTTCACCAGATTTGTAAGATTCTTGTGGTAAAATGAATTACAGTTGAAATCTCTTTATGTTTCAAAGTTGAGTTCTCATTTAGATCGATAGTTCCCAGATTCTGTATTTCAAAAATGTGTGGAGAACCAGCCACCCTTGCCAACCCTTTATTTTGCCAAGCAAGGATTTAGGGAAAACAGTGTTTTCCACTATCAGCATCACTGAATAAAAAGGACATTTTAAGGCCAAAAAGTAGGCAGGACATTAACTTAAAGATGGGAAGAAGTGTCATCATTTCCAAGACAGAAAGTTGACAATTATATACTAATTGTACTAGTCAGAATTCTGACAGAAAATAGACCCTGCTCTTAAAGGGTTAAGCTAAAAAATATTTCAGTAAGGAGACAAGTTGCATAAGTATATCAAAAGTTTAAAATACATGTCCAATAAGAGATGGTGAGTTACCCAGAGATTGGCAACAACAGGAAACCATTACTCCCCCTCAGCCAGAAGAGGTGAAGAAAGGGAACTCTGTTTCCAGAGTCACATGAGAGCTGGAGTTGACAGGGACTAGAGTCTCAATAAATGCAGCCACTGTTAGGACCATGATGAAGAACCAAAGAGCAGAGCTAAAAACGTGCAGTCCACTCTGCCATCCTGCCTAAGCCCAACTGGAAATCAGAGGGCTTTCAGCCCATAGCATCAGCCTCCTGGAGCACATGAAGGGACTGAAAAGTTGGAAAATGAAAAGCGGTGAGGGTCCACTAGAGGATGGTCATGTGTGCTGGTGGTAGAGGTATGGGGACTACAGACAGAAGGATGTGCATGTGGAAGTGGGTTTTTTTTTTCATTTTAATCACCTTAATTGCAGGAAAGCTACAAGAGAAATTTTAAGATATAATTATATGCTTGATACATTTGTCAGTTAGTGTCTCAGTACCCAATAGTGTGACATCAAGTGGTGTTGAAATGAGCAACTTGTTCCAGTACTTTATTTTTATCTCACTCATTATGAAAAATTCAAGTTCACATAGGTGTAAAACAGAAGCAACACTCAACACTTTCATTTAGTGCAGAACATTTTGCATGAATTACGGAGTGCTACAATATAATAGCCTCCATGGATCAGGGACTTCTGCCCTACATGTTCCCAAATTTTGTTACCCATTGATAGCACTTGAGATCTTCAAAAAATACTGATGCCTGACTCACATTGACAGGCATTCTGATTAAATTGGTATGAGATACAATTTGACATTTTTCAACAAAGTTTTTCGTTTACTTCCGGTGTTTCATGCCTGTAATTCCAGCACTTAGGAACCTGAATTCAGGAGTTCAAGGTCAGTTTGGGATACATAGCAAGTTCAAGGCTAGCCTGATCTATATAATGAGATCCTGTCTCCAAAAAAAAAAAAAATTTTAATTAAAACCTTTTTTATTTTAGAAGTCTTAAATTTAGACAAAATTTATAAAAGTAGTAGAGTTCCTACATATCTTAAATCAAGTCTTCCCTCATATCTACATCATACAGTAGTATGGTGCATTGATCACAATCAATTAATCAATACTGATACATAATTACTAACTCAAGAACACACTTTAGGTCAATTGGGAGAGATGATGAGGGTGATCTATCCAATGTACAATATAAGCTTATTTGGAATTGTCACAATGAATTCCCCCCCCCGTACAACTAATATATCCTAATAAAAAAACTTAAAAAAAACACATTTTATTCAAGTTTCATTGGGCTTTACCATATATTCTTTTTCTGCCCTAGGGTCCCCTTCAGGATGGCACATTATACACAATGGGCAAGTCTCCTTAGGCTGCTCTTAGCTATGGTAATTCCAGACTTTTCTTGGTTTCTGTGACCTTGACAGTTTTGGGGAGTTCTGGACAGGTGTTTTGTGAAATGTCCCTCAAATAAGGTTTGTCTAGTGTTTTGCTTATGATTTTACTGTGGTTATGTGTCACGTGGGAAGGAAGACCACAGAGGTAACGTGACATTGTTATTACATCATACCAAGAGCACATTCTGCCGGCATGACTTACTCCTGCTCATACTGACCTTGATCAACTTGCTGATGTAGTGTTATCCAGTTAAAGGGTAACTTTAAGTAACCCCTCCTTTCCATATGTACTCTTTGGAAAGAATCACCATGTGTAGTCCACACTTAGGCATGGGGAGTTATGTTCTGCCTCCTTGAGAACAGGGAAGCTACACAAATTATTTGGCACTCTCCTATACAGATCTATCTTTTCTACTACTTATTGACATAGTCATTCTTTTATTTATATCAGTAAAGAGATGGGTATTTATTTTATCCTCTGGATTATCCAGTGCTACTTTATTTTGCTCTTTGGCTGTTAGGAATTCTTAACATTGGCTGCTGTCTCCTTTGACATGCCTTATCATAACAGGTATTTTTTTAAGTATTTCTTCACATTATGGCCTTACAACATGCTGCAGTTTCATCTTGTATATTTCCTGATAATGAGTCATTTCTCCAGAGATCCCGGTTCCTTTCTTGAAACAAACAGTATTAGAAACAAAGATCCAGGTGGGGTGCTAGGTGTGTCCTTGCATCTAGACCCTTTCAGCTGGACTGTACTAGTGACTAACTAACAAGGTGACTTTAAAAATCACTGTATTCATTTGCTAGAAATGCATAACAAAATACCACAAACTGCTTGTAGATCAATATCAGAAACTTATTTTCTTACAGTTGTAGAGGCTAGAAGCCCAAGATCAAGGAGTTGGCAGGTTTGGTCTCTCCTTGGCTTATAGATAGCTGCAAATGACTGCTTTCTTACTGTGCCCTCACAAGGTCTTTGTGAATCTCTAGTATCTCTTTGTTTGTGTGTCCAAATTTCCTTTTCTTAGAGGACATTAGTCAGATTGGATTAGGTTCTACCCTCATGGCCTTATTTCAACTTAATCACCTCTTTGAAGGCCCTACCTCCTTAAACATTCACATTCTGAGAGACTGGGAGCTAAGACTTCACCATATAAATTCTAGGAGATACAGTACAACCAACAATAATTACTCTTCCAGTGAGTAATCATTTCTTCTTGATTTCTATAATAAGGAGTCAAAGATGAGGACCACTGTATATTAATTTCTGTATTATAATTATTGCTTTATTAAATACTATGATTCTTGTTACTTTTTCAAAAGTAACATTCATTGAATTTTTTTTTTTTTTTTTTTTTTTTGCAGTACCAGGGTTTGAACTGAGAGCCTACACCTTGAGCCACTCCACCAGCCCTTTTTTGTGTTAGGTATATTCGAGATAGGATCTCGTGAGCTATTTGCCCAGGCTGGCTTTGAACCGTGATTCTCCTGATCTCTGCCTCCTGAGTAGCTAGGATTACAAGCATGAGCCACCTATGCCCAGCAAATTGAATTTTTTTTAAGACTCTCTCACATAAAGCATGGTTCTAAGAGAAAATACATTCTAGGAGATTTTATTAGAAGAATATGCCTTGCATATCTACTTGGGCCCAAGTATTATTCCTGATTTATGAGTCAATGTATTTGGCACAGCCAACTTATTTTTACTTTTTCTTTATTATTTAAATGATTTTTTGTAGCAATGAGTTTAGGAAATCAGTCTATGGTCATACTACCCTGAACGTGCCTGATCTCGTGATCTCGGAAGCTAAGCAGGGTCAGGCCTGGTTAGTACTTGGATGGGAGTTTAGGAAATCACTCTGAAGAGCTCTAATATTTAATGGACAGGCAAGACACAGACACTCCACTGTTCTGGATTAAATGCATCCCCCAAAAGATACGGTCAAATTCTAAACCCTGATACTTATGACTATGGCCTTATCTGAAAATATGCTCTATATAGATATAATCAATTAAGATGAGAATATTACTGACTACAGTGGGTCTTAGCCCAATATGACTTGAGTCCTTATAAGAAAAGAAAAAAGAAATCCAAGGAGAATATCACGGATGGAAGATGGCCATGTGAAGATGGAGGCAGACTGGGGCTATGCTACCAGGAGCCCAGAAATGCCTGGCACAACTAGAAGTTGAAAATGGCAAAAAAGTGTCCTTCCTCAGAAGTTTCAGATGGAGCATGGCCCTTCCAATACCTTGCTTGGCCTTCTAGCCTCCAAAATTATGACGTAAAGCCATGTTGTTTACAGCTATCTAGTTTGCTGTACTTTTTAAAAGCCATGCTAGGAAATGAATACACCCTCCAGGAAGACTGAGAAGCCAGAGAGGTAGTGAGAAAAACAGAATATTTCAGAGCTCAGAGGAGGGAAGTAGATGGAAAGTTGTTTTTATTGTCAACTACTCTAGACAGGTGAGGTGAGATAAGAGCCAAGTGATAACCTGTCCACTCATTCAGTTTAGCATTATACAAATGTATGTGGGTTTATTAGTAGTATTATAAGGAATTATTAGCTTCACGGTAGATAGCTCACTTCTACTAGATTAAGGAAGACTTCTTGGAGAGCATGACATTGAGGCTGTAATTTAAGGAACAGATAAATTTCATCATGAAAAATGGAAAGTAATATGGTTATAGGGTGAAATTATGGAGAAAAATAGAACATAGATGTTATTTTGGGGTCAGATGATGAATGTCCCTAAACGTTATAAGGAGTTTGAACTCCTCTCTAGAAACAGGACACAATATTAACTATAAGTTAGGAATGTTGTATATGAAATGCTAACAAATACTAGAGTGTAAGCAAAGATTGGTAAAATGTAGAAGGTAACAAGAAAGGTATTAGAATGCCCAAAGAAGAGATTCTGCAGATCCAACCGCCCTGGGGCATGGATTTTTAAATGTAGTTCCTATTTTGAAACCCTCCCATTTGCCGGGCCCTCATTCTTCCCCAAAAGAGGGAAGAAAAGCATGAAAATACAGCAAAGCTCTTGAGGAACTTGCTATATTCTTGACTTCAATTGGCCTGTGATTTATTTTCCCAGCTTTCCTTCCTCCCAAAATGCAATGTTTGACTACCATAAGCGTTTAATAGCTTTCCATTTTCCACTGGCACCAGCAGCCATCAGGGGCATTTCGACACTGTAAAGACAAGTACCCTTTGAGCTATCTATAAGTGAATACTGCTGCTCAAGTGCACATTGGTTTTCCTTTTAGACTAGGACCAGATAGTGCTTCTCGATCAGAGACTCGCTGGTGAGCATTTACCCTTGAGACAGACATGAATGAACCAGACAATTTTCTAATGACACTGAATTGAAAAGAAAGCTGTGCCTTGATTCCTGCTTGTAAATTGATTGCCTCAAAATAAAGATACAAACTTTGAGAGAGATCATTCTTTTATGCTTGACAAAAGAGGGCTCAAGCTATTCTTCAATGAGCTTTTAAAGAAATCCTTGATTTATTTATTTTTAGATAATAAAATAATATGAAGTCAGGCATATATCTTCATGGCTTGGGCATTTAAAGAAACAGCTGATGTCATTGCAAAGTAACTGCCATCTTTTGAGAATCTAAACAAAACTGAAAACAAGAGAACCTGAGGATTAGGAAAGAAAAATGCAGGGTCCAAATAAGTGCTTTTCCTTCTTCTGTTTATATAATAAAATGCACTTATTGTTGCCATGGCAAAAGAGCCAGTGTGTTTTTCCTCTTCCTCTGCCTCTACCCATTATTATAGCCAATACCAAAAAATGTCATGTTTCACTATCATAATTCTTGGATCATTATGCTTATCTGTCTGCATTTACCACTCTCTTCACAGCAATTCTTACTTAGAGAAATGGTGGCTGTGGGTGTCAAAAGTGGTTTCCAATAATAGTTAGAAGAAAGAGCAAGAAAACAATGATGGGAAGGAAGTCATCCAAAAAGACCTGGGCACTTATCTGACCTCAGCAGTTATTCAGCCAGGAAAGCCTTGCTGTCTTGGAAATACCCTCAGATCCCAAAGAAAACACTCTAAAAACACCACTTAAAGCAAATTCCACTTTGTGGATAAGCTAAATGAATTTTGTAGTGATCTATTGTCACCTTCTAAACCCAGCCATAATAATGAAAATACAGACATTCTCTTTCTTCATTATTAGGCTGAACTTATCAAAATACAATGTCTAAATTGGGGAATTAATAATCTCACTACTCTACAGTAGTCATACAACATGGAAGTAGCCTGTCCAGTTCATGATGCCGTTTTATTAAGAGGAGTAGCACATACCGTGTTTTCAAAAGACAGCAAGAAAAGTCTTGCTACCACATTCCCCCATTCATTAAATGATTTGTGTATTCAAAAACCATTTATTTAGAGCATTTTATCAGTAGAGAGTTTGCCTAGCATGTGCAAGGTTCAATCGCCTGCGCATATACACTCATGAAAAAGACTATTTTATATGCTAAGTGATGATTTAACTAGAAGTTTGAAAACAGCAAGACTTTATCCTTTCTTTCAAAAAGCTTACATTTTAAACATGTCGTGCAAGAGGCAGTTGAATGTTCTCCATTTAGGAAAGAGAAGACTAAGTTTGGAGATCTGTCCCTGAAAGGATAGAAAAGTCAGGGAAATGCCACAAACTGTAGAAAATAATCACTAAGGGTTAGATAAGTGGTTTCATCCTGTTAACGTACCCCAAAGCTTGACTGCATAAACAACCAGTTCATAATGTTCTTTCCTGCTCGTTCCCATTCCATCTATTCTGAAGGCAAAGCACTGACATCAGTTGTAGACCCTGAGTTCGTTAGTTCATGTTTAAATAATTCTACAGCACAAGGGTACTATTGGAAAGCTCAGGACAGGAAGGGTCCCTGCCCTTGAACAATACAGGAAGAGTCCAGCCAAGGAAAACTTCAGATCCTACTTTCAAATACTTAAGTAACTATCTGTGCAATAAGGAACAACTTAAAGTTATAAGAAACAAATTGAGACTAGTGAGTGAATATTATAGAGAATAAGCTTTCCAGTCAATATGCATTAAAAAAAAATCCTCTATAGCAATACTTTTCAACTTTTAATGTGCATATGAATCACCTAGGGGATCCTTTTAAATGTAAATTGTTTTTCAGATCTGGGGTGGTATCCGATATTCTCCATTTGTAACAAAATCCCAGGTTGTTTTGATAATATTGGTTCCAGAGCCACCTCTCAAGTCACATTGCACATTATCTAACGATGGGACTCATTAGGATATATGCCAATCACTGAAAGTATTTAAGAGATGCTAATTGCTAACAACTGCCAGGTTGGGAACAGACTTCTGCTCTGCATTTAGCCAAGGAAGTATCAAGAGACTATTGTTTTATCTTGATGCTAAATGTGTGACATAATGTCTCCTTTCAAATGAAAAGGTTTATTTTCATAACAAAAATAATTTTCCATGTGATTACTTATTTTAAATACTAAAATCCTTTCACATAGATATGGAAAAAGTAAGGTAAGATTTTCTACTTTACTTCAATAGATGTAGAAACAAAAGATCTTAGACATTAAATGACTAGTTAAAATTTTATTCCATAGGGCTGGGGATGTGGCTTGTTTGCATGCACAAGGTCCTAGATTTGATCCCCAGCACTGCAAAAAAAAAAAAGAAAGGAAGAAAAGAAGGGAAGGAAAGGAGGGAAGGAGAAAGAAAGGGAGGAAGAAAAGAAGGAAGGAAGGAAGGAAAACTTCACTCCATCATTCAACAAATTTATTGAGCAGATAATCTTAGCCAAATCTGTCACAGGGCTGCACATTTAGCAATAAACAAAACAGACATGGTTCTGTCCTCCAATGATCACAGTCCAGCTAAGCATCACACAGAACGCCTACATATGTCTCATTTGCTATTAGCACATTGAATAGTTAAAGAATCTAGGGTCAGAAAAACAGTCTATGACAGTGAGAACAAAGGACAGATAATGTATCATTTCAAGTGTCAAGAAAATAGCAAATACCAGAGAACACTGCTGAACTTTCCAAGCAGCTCTGGCTCCATTTGGTTGGACAGCATGGCCAACTTTTCACCCCACTTCAAGAATTGGCAAGAATTAAATCATCATAACTACTACAAACAAAACAGCAACTGAAAATCCCATCTACTCACTTCCTCACCAGTGACCCACCCTCCACATCCTACTTTATAGGACAGAATAGAAAACCTCTAATTGTTGCAAGTAAAGGGGACTTCATACCCCATGAACGGATCAGCCATGAGATATGGGTGAAATGATCAGCTTCTGAGCAGTAAGCATCATCTTAGGTTCTCTCTTGGGAAATTTATAAGATGAAGATTGGTGGAACTTCCAGCACTACCAGTGGTCCCTGCATCAGAGGTGATTCTTATCATCATCCTTTACTCCCTATTCTAAATTCCCTTTACCCTGAGCAAGCATCTGTGCCTCAATTTAGGCAGATTATCAAAAAGATTATCTGAATGCTAAATGTATTTTTCCCGATGTCACCTCATAATAACTGCCTACCACTGCCTTAAGTTAATCATCCCTGCCAGTGTGGTATTTCTTTCTTTCTCTCTTCCTTCCTCTCTCCCTCCCTCTCTCTTTCTTCCTCTCTCCTTCTCACTTTCTTTTTCTCTCTCCCTCTCTTCGTCTGGTTCTCACACTATGAGAAGCCTAAAGTGACTGGTGTGCTAACTAGCAAAATGTTTAATGGGACTTTTGATGCAAAATTGTTCCCCTTTTGAAATTCAGCAGTCTGGAAAAGCACAAATTTACCAAATGGATCACTGGATGGCAAATAGGGAAATCTTACTCTATCATTTGGTTCCCATGTCTTCTGCTAATAGGGGACACAGCAACTACATAATGGTTACTGATTTAAGATGTATCCTACATCCTGGAGGATAGCACTCCATCCAGGCAGAATATGATCTCTAAGCTGTCTCCACAGTTGCCTCTTCAAAGACTGCCTCATCAATCTAGGCTAGCAGCTTCTGTGTGGCAGTCTATGACAGACCAATAATCACATAATCAAGTTATGCATGGTGATGCATGCCTATAATCCCAGCACCTGGGAGGCTGAAGCAGCATGACCAAGAGTTCAAAAGAATTTAAGAATGCTAGAAACCTAGGAGAAGGTATTAAGGAGTGAACTGAATCAAAGTACATTACATTATGTATGTATGCACACACACACACACACATAAATATAGCATAATAAAATCTACTAAATACTGTTGGGGGAGAGGATAAGAGGACTTAAGAGAATATAATAGAGGAGTGAATTTGTTGAAAGTGTGCTGTCTGCATCTATGGATGTATCACAATGAAACTCTTTATACAATTAGTGTATGGTAATAAAATGCTAGAAACCAAAAAATTGCAACAAAAATGAAAAGTGGCTTCTAAGTGCATATCAGTATACTTAACACAGACAAGAAAAGAATCAGTGATCTTGGAGACAGGTTAATTGAAACTCCCTAAGCTGAAATTCAAAGAAATAAAAGAATGAAACAACCATACAGTACATATGAGAACTGTAGAAAAGTTTCTAAAAGGGGTAATATATGTATAATTGGAATACCAGAAACAGAAGAAAAAGATAATGTAGCAAAAGAAACATGAAGTAACAAAAGATGAAATTTTTTCAAAATTAGTCAAAAATGTAAAACCACAGATCCAGGAAGCTCAAATAACACAAAGCAGAACCTCTTTTTAAAGGTTATGCCTGGCATAATCAAACTTCATAACCAATAACAAAGATAAAATCTTGAAAGAAGCCAAAGAGGAATAAAAATTCTTACTCACAGAAGAACAAGGATAAGAACTACAGCAGACTTCTCATCAGAAACAATGCAAATGAGAAAAGAGTACAATAAAACATTGTAGTGTTGAAAGAAAAACACCACCAGTCTAGAATTCTCATCTATGTTTGAATTATCCTTCAAACATGAAGAGAAATAAATACCTTCTCAAACAAACAAAATCTGAATGAGTTCATATCCAGAAAAACAGAAGATGTAAGAAAAGTTAAAAACAATTTCTCCAGGACAAAGGGGAAGAAGGTTTATAGGCACCTCCATGTACTGAAGCACTGTCAGCGATAGAAAGGAACAAACTATCAGCCCATTCAACAACCAGGGTGAATGTAAAAGTCATCAGTCTGAACAGACTCCACACTATCATTCAATGGCATGAAATCTGGAAAAGGCAAAACTATAGGAAAAATTTAAAAATCAGGTTTGGAGGAAGGGGGAGATTCAAATAGGTGATGCACAGGGATTTTTGGGACAGTAGAATTATTCTTAATGCTGAAGGTATGGATTAATGCCTTCACAGAGCACTCACCTGGCAAGAGGGAAGCCTTGAATCCAAACTCCAGTGCTGCCAAAAAGCTATTCTTTATAAAACCGTAATCATGGATACAATTTGTATTATGTATTTGTAAAAGCCCATAGAACTTTACAGCATTATGTGAATCTTACTGTGTGCAAACTTGAGAAAAATCTCTGAGGGGATTACAGAAAGAAATTCAGAATGTGCCAAACCAATGTAACTGTAATACAAATGTATGAAAAAGTTAGGATGAAAGGTGCAAACCTAAGAAACATAGGAGACGGGCAGAGTCTAAAGGCAGAAGTTGTACATAAGCTCTGTGCTTTAGTTGATAAAGTTGTATTCCACAGCAGAATAGAATGACTTTGAAACCACTGTATGCAAATACTGGAAATAAAACAGTAAGTGAATGTGTGGCAGATGCTGGCAGCTGAATTTCTCACTGTCTGAGAGAAAAGGGAAAGGGGAGAAGACTAGAATGATCCATTACAGTTAGATACAGTTAGCTTAATATGGATCTAGATTAATATAAACAGAAACATCTGTAGATATGTGTATGTACAGGTGTTGTATATACACGTTTTTCTTTCATCTGTCGAGTGAAGGAGCCTAGAAGCCATGACAACCCAGTAGCAATGAGTACATGCAACACCTTGGCTTCTAGTATCATTTCTCTAAGAAAATTACTGGGTGAAATGTACTGATAGACTTAGAGAGTCTTATAGTGCCAGAAAGGAAAGGAACACTCAGAAAGGGAGCGAAAAGGCCACAATGATATGGGCATGCCAAAGGGAACCAGGAGCCCAAGGAAAGGACTCCAATAGGCCAACGGTGGAAAATTTGAGTAACAAAAGAGATTAAATAATATTGGATTATAATCCAGAATATAAAATATATTAATGGAAGACAAGAGACAAACCTGCTGTGCAGAAGAATTCCAAATAATTTATATGCTCCTCTATCTTCTTGGAGGTAAAAGAGGTGGATAATTTGTTGCTGCTCCATCTTTAAACCTTTACATGTGGGCAGAGTTTAATAAAGAAAACAGGGTTGGGGGAATAACTTTACAGGCAAAACACCTGGTAAACACTACTTCAGCCAAGTAATCAACTTCAGCATCAGCAATGTTGACTGTCTTGTTGATTATATGTACCCTAGAATCCTGCAAGTATTTGCCATGTGCGATTTTATTAGTTTAAAATGTTAAACTCCGGTTCACATGGACCACTTCAAACAAAAAGGAAGTTACAATTTATTTATTGCCATCTTAGTTGGAAAATACTATGCTGGGACAGAAATTTCCTTTCAATTATGTGTTCCTGGCTTACTGCCTTCTTAAAATAAATAAGGCAGCACAGTCCCACATCTTAGAACACAAACAACAGCACCATGTAGCAGTTAGCCAAAAATCAAAACCTCCAAAGCAGACGTAACCAACCCCCTATGCCAACTTCTAACTCTGTTGACTTTCATCTCCCTTGCTTACATAAGTGGAAATATTTTCAAGATGAGTACTATTTCATTGACAGCAGACTCCAGGTCTGTTAGCAGAATGGGGTCCCTGTGGAGAGCATCACCAAACTACATAAAATGAATAAGGTGACGTTCAAAATCCACTATGAAGAATCAACTGTCTAATACTAAGAAAACAGTATTAGCACAACAAAAACCAACAGAAGGTACAGAGAGAAGAGGACAGAGATGTGCAAAGAGTTTGCAAAGTATAAGAGGATAGCAGCAAGAAGAGAAAAACAGAGCTGAAGAGTGGCTCAAGTGGTAAAGCACCTGCCTAACAAGCATGAGGCTCTGAGTTCAAACCCCAGTATCCTCAAAAAAAAAAAAAAAAAGAAGAAGAAGAAGAAGAGAAGAGCAATTGCCAACAATGGCTTTGGGCATCACTTGCTTCTCCTCTAGGTTGCTAGGTAAGCAATTCATAATGGTCGGTATAGAGTTGGGAGAGCCAGACAGTAAAACTGAGGTTGCAGAAGAAACTGCAAGGATCTGCCAAAATGAAAGGAGGAGAAGCTTCATGGAAAAATCACAGTTAAATCGAGCTTTAAAAGATGGATGGGTTTTGGCATAAGAGATAGGGAACAGAGCATTCCTGTGTGGTAAGAACAGAATAACCTCTGAAGCCAGGAAAGGCAGGGATCATGCACACCTAGTACACACCTAGCAGGTGCACTGATCTAAAATGTAGGAAAACTAAGAGAATAATGTGAGATGACTCTGGGAAAGAGAGTAGACCAGACCATTAGGGTCCCTCAGGCCAGAAAGAAGTACTAAATAAAATTAATCCAGCAGTAGTGATTTTAATGCACTGGAACAAGGAGAGAGAATGCATAAAAGACGTGCATTTATAGCCTTTTCAGTGACTCAGGTAAGAAGACTGAACACAGCATATGGTTTCATCTTCATTATTGCTGGCATTTGCAGCTCCTAGTATTCACCTATTGCTTTGCACCTCATGGGAAAATTGTAAATTTTTGTTGAATTAATAAATTAATGCATAATAAAACAACATTTAATATGGTAATAGAAAACGAAGAACAAAGAGAAAAATACCATTGAGGCGAAAATCAATATGATTTCATATTAGATTAGAAGGGGAGAAAGTATATATGATTTTGAAGGTTGGAGCCTTGAGCTTTGGTGTGAAGCAAGGAAGATCATGAGTTTTCCAAGCCTACTTGTGCATAGGAAAGACTTTTTTACTGTTAATATTTCTCACTGGAGGCATAAGCTATGATTGAGCTTAGTAAAACCCACAGCACAGAAAGGAACACAATAAGTAGATTATCATTGACAAGAAATTAAACTTACAGATTATCTAGCTATACTTTTCAGAATGACTAGCAGCAGTGTTCTTAGCTAACCTAAAAGTATTCTACGCAACCATCCTACTCAGTTTTTCTCAGTAGCAAATACAAAACAAAAGCCTAATTAAATAGAAAATCTGCCCTATAGCTCATCTCACAATTTTAGAAGCAATCCATTTTAGTTTAAGTACTCCTCACAGATACCTTCTAAAAGGCAAAGATACTGGAAAAAATGAAACTCCATGTTCCAGCTCACAGTGCTTCCATCTCTACCCAGCTGGAATAATCAAAATGGTCTACATAGTCCCTGCACAGCATCAGCTGTTGCCACAAAACAGGATGGCTTTCTACACCACAGATACACCAGGGTTCCCTTGGACAGAAAATCACAGAAGGGTCTCCCCTGGAAGACAAAATCTTAGAGAATGAATCATATTAGAAAATCCCATCATAATTCCATCCCAGATCTTAAACTGAAGCTCAGGAAAAGGATGACAGAAGTGACCTTAACATTCACCAGTGACAGTGAGCTGCCTATGAAGAAATCTCATTCCTTGCTTCAGAGTAATGGGCACTTTAGGTTTTTCTGAAGTTTGCAACCTACACACACAAATAGACCCACACAAATAGACACAGACCTATTAGTTAGAAACAGGGTCTCTTTTTAGAGTTTAATGTTTTTGATCCCTGCAATACATTCTGTGTATATAGGAAAGTAATTATTGTACCGTTAAGTAGATGGCAAACATTTGACCACTCTCCATCTAAACTAGCAGAACATATTTTTTTCTTACTTTTTTTTTGCTGATACTGGAGATTGACCAGCACTAGACAAGTACTCAACCACTTGAGCCATTCGACCAGCCCTAGCAGAACACATTCTTAAGGCCAGGCTGAAGTCTACACTAGCAGCAATGACACAGTGGGGTGTGGTAAGGAATTGCAGTCTCCAAGATCTAGCCAATCCTTGGTTTTTCCCCCTGTGAATTTGGTCAGGTGTGTCATGAAGATGATAAATTATTTATACTTCTCAAATGATATACCCACAGTACTTTCTAATTCTTAGCTCAAATCTGAGGAAGCCCACTCAGGAAGGAGCCCAGAAGACACTTCCTTAACTCGTCCAAGAGGTGGAGACCAAAATACAAGCACTTCAGCCTTCAAAGGACAGGATCTGACTGGTAAGGTTGTTTTCCTAGGGCTAAGGATAAAAATGCACAGGATATGCCATATTTCACAAAATGTCTAAGAAAGAATGAAATATGTTGTAGAATTATCTAGGGTCTTAAAACACCATGTTTGTCTTAAACAGCTGCCATTTCTTATATCACTTTCCTCTAAATAATGAGGAACAACCCAGGTGAAGCAACTAGGATTTAAGCAGGGAAGAATAGAAAACTCACAGTGACTTAGGAAAAAGAGACTACACCATGAAAACAAAAATGGAAGAAACACAAGGGAATTTGTTCATAGAAAAAGAAGCATGGAATAATCCTCATAGGAAAGTTCATATTATCTCCTGGAAAGGGCTCTAAACAAATTGTGTTCCTACTGCCAAATTGTTAACATTTAAAAACTATCATCAGATGACTGGAAAATGTATTATGTTCTTTTAAAATGCTTCCCTTAATCCTCTACTTTGCAAGCTCTTTTCTGCATTTTCCTTTGAGGGCTTGGATAGCAGAATTTCCCAGTAATGAGGACAATGCTAGAAGTTATCTATTGAGCAATTACTAAGCACAAGGGACTATGCTAAGTGTTTTATAGACAGTCTTTTAATCTTCACAGCAATTCTCATAAATTGGTAGCATTAACTACTTTTAGAAATAAAGAAACTGCCAGGTATAGGAGGTGGAGGCCACACGATCATAACTTTGAGGCCAATTCCAGAACTTGTCTCAAAAAAAAAAATAAAAAGAAAGAAGGAAACTGAGTCTCAAAGATTAAGAGAATTGCAGAAAAATTGTACAACTGAAAGGTAGCCAAGCCAGGATCCACATCACTGATCTTAGCCCTATACAGTTTCTACTAAAGTGGATTGCACCAAGTATAAACTCAGCCTACTGTGCTGGCATTTGGGCTATGAAGAAAAAAGTCTTCTGCACATATCCCTGACATGCCCCTGTCATCTCTCAAACTGAACCCACAAATGATAGGACCCCACGATGGCAAACAAATAGGAATTTCAGAAAAGCAACCTGAAAGTGGGTTTCTAAATATTAATTGATTTGGTTGAAGTAAAGATGAATTAAAATCCCTGTGAAGGCCCAGCATGGTGGCTCATGTCTGTAATCCCAGCTACCCAGGAGGCAGAGATCAGAAGGATCACAGTTAGAGACCAACCTGTGAGCAACAAAATGCCTATTATATCCACTCTGAGTGTGCCTGACTTACTAGACACTCAATTTTGCAAGATCGCCATTAAAGTCTTGCTTCTGCTGTAAAAAAAAAAAAATAGAGGCCAGCCCCTGCAAAAAGTTAGTGAGACCCCATTTCAACCAGTAAGCCAGGCTTTGAGGCTGCAGCTGTCATCCAGGTGTACTGGAGGCCTTAGGAAACAGGATCAGCATCTGAGGCCAGGCCCAAGCAAAAAAAAACTCCAAGACCCTACATGAAAAGTAACTACAGCAAAAAAGAACTAGAGGCATGACTCAAGTGGTAAAACACCTTCTTGGAAAACCCTGAGTTCAAAACCCAGTACCATCACCAAGAAAAATAAAATCCCAGTGAATAAATTAATTTGGTCTTCAGTTTTATTCAATATGCACATTCAGAGTAAGAGTCCCAGTGCATCTTCTGGTCTGTAAATATAATCATATTTATTTATGAAAATGTGATCAACTCTTCCTCATTGTTGGATTCTCCAACAATTTAATGGAGTTAAAAAAAATCTACTCCATTTTCCCTTAGGAGTGCATATGTGTGTGTAATATGTATTTATATGTGTACATGTATGTATAAACCACACGTAACATTCCAGGTTCCCAATATTACCATGCTTTCAACAACCGAAAGTCTAAGAGAGAAACAGACAGTAGGCAAAATGTCCCCAAATAGGTATAGCAAAAATCATGTACTGAGAGCCCTGTGCCACCCCTGGTGCCCACAGCCAAGTGTGCAAAGCTTATTTTACTTATCATTGCTAATCAGCTTCACATTGGCAGCCTGTTTGTCTTCCATTCCACTAGTGACCAGAAGTAAATGGAAAGAGAAAGTTTTTACACAACAGTCTTGTCACCAGCAAACATGGCAACTGACAGACTAGTGAATCTAGAAAGAGTACATTCCTACACCAGTTTGTTTATGTATTGTTGTTGAATGACTGGGTAAACAAGTAAAATTTCCAATAAATTCCTTACACAATTGTTTTAACAACAGTTCCTGAGTGGGGGAAACTTGAGTGTTCTAGTTATCTGTGTGCAGAATATGAGTCAAGAACTAGTGTTTTATATTACATTGAATAAACTTTTATTCAGTGATTGTTTGATTTCAAGGACCAGAACTAACCCTGGTTACTCTCAATAAATGTGTGTGTATGAGTGTGTGTCTGTCTGTCTGTCCACCTGTCAGGGTGAGATATTAATTATTGTAAAGATTTAAAGATCTGACAGATGAGCATTTGATCCTCACGGGATTGAGCCATGGACTATGACACCATCCGGGGACCCAGGTAGCTATGTGGTTCACCTCATTTTCTCTCTAGACTTAATGTGTTCATTCTCATCCCTGTTACTATCGCTTCTGCTAGGGACTTTGGCTTCCATGAGACTCCTCATGTTTGAGAAGAGTTAATGATCATGTTTTATGCTTTATATCAAAGAAATGGAATACTTTAAGTTAATTTATGAAAGATATTAACAAACTATACCATGTTCATAGATGAAGATCTAATCCACGAGAAAGAAGTTGTTCAGGAGTGTGGAGATGAAAAGAAAAAACTCATTTAGTCATTCATCAAGAAATTGAATGAGTACCTACATATGTCTTACGCAGGGTTTGCTGCTGCAGTTATAATGAAGCACAAAATGAGACATAGTTCCCGCACAAAGGAAATCTCATTGCTATCTTCAAATTCTAAAGTTTCATCATGTTTAAAATATGCATTTAGGCTTGGTGCAGTGCCTCAAACCTGTAATTCTAGTTACTTGGGAAGCAGAGATCAGGAAGATAGTGGTTTAAGGCCAGCCCTGGCAAAAAGGTCATGAGACACAATCTAAACCAATGACTGGATGCGGTGGCAGGGAAGCAAACACAGGAGGATCATGGTCCAGGCAGGCCTTCCTGGTCATAAAGTAAGACCCTATCTCAAAAAATAACCAAAGCAAAAAGAGATGGAGGCATGGCTCAAGTGGTGGAGCACTTGCCTAGCATGCGCTAACAAGGCCCTGAGTTCAATCTCAGTGCTGCAGTAAATAAGTGTGTGTCTGTGTGTGTGTGTGTGCTGCTTTAGAAGGCACAGCACAGATCAAGAATGAAAGTTATAGAAAGGTAGATAGAAAAATAAACTATCTGATTGTTGGTAGTGTCCAGAAATGAAATGAAAAAGCCCAACCACAACCTCCCCAACCACAGCAGGTAGTGATAACTACCAGGAATATTGTTGAAGTGATTCTAGCATGGGAAAAAAGACTAAAGTAAGCTATTTGCCAAAATCTTTTAATTCTAAGATTCCAAAATGGATCTGCAGGGAATAGAGTTCAGAAACATAATGACCCCATCGGAAAGTCCAGCTCACTGCAGAAACAGCTTGCCAACAGGACTCATTGTGTTGTTGCCATCCTCATTCTTCTCAGATGTACTCTCTGTACAGACATCACAGAAATATTCAAAAAGATCCACCGTGCCTCCAAAAGAACATTTTTATAAGCAATGCTGAAGGCTGACAGTACAAATTGGTAATAGGAGCACTATAGGATCCATGTGACTAATCTGTTTTTAGAACAATACTGAGAAATGACACCACTTCTAATCAGAAAGGGAAATAAGCTGACCTCTCTGAGTGCATGTCTCTGCCTGTGACGTGATGAGGGATTTATGTAAACAACCTTGAAGATCACCTGCATCCCAGCCCCCCTTGTGAGATGCCCGCCTTGCTCCTGATGACCGCAGACAGAGGCAGGAAAGGCAAGATTTTACATGCAGACTTTGGAGATTTAAAGTCCTAGCTCCCTCACCTCTGTACCTTTTCTTCATTTGGAAAGTGGATATAATCAAAACATATGTCACTTGTAAGAAAAAATAATAAACTAAGGCATTTATCCTACTGCAGTGCCTGGTCCATAGTGACAACTTAACTGATTAGTTAAAAATTTACATAACAGGAACATTTGCAGTATCACCTGAATTTTCTTATTACTCTTTCCTCTTTTGTAGATGAAGAAATGTTTTACAGTTAAAGAAATTGAGACATAGAGAAATTAAATAAATTTTCAAAGTCAACAGTGAGTGCAGAGCTTGAATTTGAAGTCGAGTCATTTGAAAACAAGAATTTAAACCCATGTAGTTTCTAACTACTGAATATAGCTCTACTTCAAGTGTATTCTCTCTGCCTGGCATCTTTAATAATACCAGGCTTCTGTCTGCATTTCAGTCACGTGAAATGAACACATGAATTTAGTTTTCTGAAGCGCCGTCCCTCTCTTTCATTAGCTAGCAGACTCTCCCAAATACATTGCAATTAATTACAGAACAGGAATCACAGCAATATCCTTGACCAGCCATTCCATTCCTTGGTCCTTTTTGTTCAAAAGCATGGAATTTTCTAATTCTAGTAAACAACAATACAGGATGCATCTGATAGTCCAATGTTCACTCTGAAATTGATCTAAAAAATGTTGACTCCATTGGTCTAAGACCAAATGTGATCCCTATGGGCATAAACCAACCTTCCTTCCCCATGACTTACTACTGAAACCTGTAGTAGTCCCTTTTCTGTTACTGTAATACAATATCCAAGGCTGGGTAGTGTTTTGGGGAGTCTTTCCTAGCATGAAGTTTTGTCATTGGCTCTAGTGAGAGCCACCCTAACTATGTCACATGATGACATAGGGCATCATATGAAAAGTAGATATCACATAGTGAGGCAGGAAGCCAAAGAGAGATGAGAGGGGCCAGTCTTGCTCTCTTCACAACTCACTCAAGAACTAAGCAAGTTTCTAAGAGAGCATGTCAGTACCTTCCAAAGGCAGTACCCCTAAATGACTTCCCACCAGGCCCTGCTTCTGAAAGGCCTCACCTCCTCCTACATCCTCACTGAAATCCAAGCTTCCAATACAACTCCCTTGGTGGGGAGTTGGGGGGTACATTACACTGTGTTCAAGCCATAATTAAGGGGAAACTTTTTCTGTTGCTTGGAACACTCAAGAGTCTGATCTACTGGATCTATACCTCATCCAAACCCCACCTGCACCTTCAGTGTCCTCATTACAATTTTTCCTAGTTGATATCAACAAAGCTCAGTATTACAAGAATCACTGATGACATTCCCTTTCTTTAAACCACAGTGAATAGGATAAATACTGACCAGAAGTCGAGGCATGACCAGAGTGACTTAGAAAAAAAATGATTAGTTTAAAAGCAAGTGTGAGCTCTTGGCTTCCGGCATCTACCTGGCCACACTATGCTTCCCTTTGTATTTTCCTTTCCTAACTTTTACTAAACTCCATTCATACCATGTGACCTGCAATGGATTCTTCCCCACTGGATACAAAGAATTTGGAAGTGTTCTGATCACAGACCGAACCAACGCCTGTAAGATTTTGGCGAAGCCAGCCAAGAAGTTAAAAAAGAAAAATGTTCTCGTTTCCCTGTTCTTCTCAGTTTATAAGCTGACTACAACCCCATGGCCTGATATGAAAACTGACCACGAGTGAAGGAAAAAAAAGCCTTTAGGACCCAACTCATGAGGCAACAGGGATATCCATCTTCACAGACAAATGAGATCTCCATAGCAACCCAGATCTCCATGAGGAAACTTGACTGTGCTGGACAATAATTTGGACAGCTTGTGTCCAAATGAGTCCTAAGGAAAAAATGTAAGAAGACAATTTCCCCTTATAGGTAGGGTCTGCTGTCCCTTGTCAGCTTGCAGCAGATACTGAAGATGGATTGCCCCTCTTTGGCAATCCCAAAAAAGAATTTTTTGGAGTATTGTCTCTCAGGGGAATTGAGGCAGGCTAGAAGTAGAAAAAGTTGGGACTCATGCAGGTTGCCCAGGGATGGGCCAGATATGGCCGGGAATGGCCCAGGCCCCTCCCCACTCGTTGATTATTGGATGCAAAGCTCCTGGGCGTCCCCTTCCCATGGGTTAGAGTAGGTTTTAAGAGCACCTGAAGAGCAGTATCACACTCTCTTGGCTTCCGGCTTCTACCTGGGCCCCACTGTGCTTCCCGTTGTATTTTTCTTTTCTAACTTTTAATAAGCTCCATTTATATCCCTCCCAAAAAAGCAAGTGTTATTAATTAGTATTTTAACTGTGTGTATGTAATAAAAAGTCCATACTGATGTTACTAAACTAGATTTTTAAATCTGGAAATAAAATACTTTGTCAATGTGAATATAGTAGAAAAAAGCTTGTAAAGAATTTTATATATTCCTTGATACTTAAATATTTATTAAGATCCTATTATGGGTAATATACTATCTAGGAACTAAGGGTACAGAAATAAATGAAGAGAAAGTCCCTACCCTCATGGAGATAATAGTCTGGTAGAGGGATGAAAACATATGCATTTTGTGGGTTTGTGTGTATAAAAATGTTATTATAAATTGAATTGTACCTTCTTAATTCTTTTTAAGTTTTGTTGCTGCTTAATGGAAATGTAATAGGTTTATTTATGTACATTGATTGCTATCCAACAGCTTATCTAAACTTGTAAATAAATTTTAGTAATAATATCTGTAGCTTCTTTTAGGCATTCTATGTAAATTATCATGTTAATTCTCAATTTCCCAGGGTTGAATTCAACTATAACATATTAAGAACTTTTGCAAATGTCACAATGTACCCCCAGCACAACAACAATAAAAAAAAAGTTCTCAATCTCCTCTCTTTTCTTCTAATTCCTATGTGCTTCTTTCTCTTTGTTTATGATAGGGTCTTGCTTTGTAGCCCAGGTTGGTCGTTTTTAGAACTCACAATTCTCCTTCCCCAGATTCTTTTGTTTTGTTTTGTTTTGTTTTTTTGTTTTTCCCCACAATTTATTAGAAATATATATATTTTTTTCCTTTTTCTTTTATTATTCATATGTGCATACAAGGCTTGGGTCATTTCTCCCCCCTGCCCCCACCCCCTCCCTTACCACCCACTCCGCCCCCTCCCTCTCCTCCCCACCCCCTCAATACCCAACAGAAACTATTTTGCCCTTATCTCTAATTTTGTTGTAGAGAGAGTATAAGCAATAATAGGAAGGAACAAGGTGTTTTTGCTGGTTGAGATAAGGATAGCTATACAGGGCATTGACTCACATTGATTTCCTGTACATGTGTGTTACCTTCTAGGTTAATTCTTCTTGAACTAACCTTTTCTCTAGTTCCTGGTCCCCTTTTCCTATTGGCCTCAGTTGCTTTAAGGTATCTGCTTTAGTTTCTCTGCGTTGAGGGCAACAAATGCCCCAGATTCTTAAGTCCTAAGATTACTGAACTTGATGAATGGACCTCTCGTGTGCATTGCTGGAATTTTCTTATGATGCAGCATAGTGATTGGGATTTTCCTACCTATGTTTTAATGTAGGCTTATAATTTATTTTCTTTTTAGAATGAAATGAGTCGGACAACTTTTCCTTATCTTTTATTTTCCAAAATAACTAACATAGGGACTTTCTGTTCCTTGAAAATGTGTTTGAGCTCACCTATAAAACCAACAGGTTCCCAGTCAAAATACTGAGGAACAGAGGAGTAAAAGAAAGGATTGATAACTACATTATGTTATTAATATACTTAATTTTCTATTTCATCATAGGCTGGTAGGCTTTTTTTTTTCTAGAAATACACCTTTCTAGACTATTTTGAATTGAATTGTATTTCTTTCACGTTTTAAAGCCTCTTACTCCATTTCCTCAGAATATGACTGTATTTAAAGAAAGCATCTTCAAAGAAATGATTTAAAGTGAAGCCATTAGAATGGGCCTTTATCCAATCTGACTGATGTCCTTATAGGGGAGGAAATTTGACCCACGAGTAAAGAAAAGACCATGTGAGTGTACAGTGAGAACGCAGCCACTGCAAGCCAAGGAAAGAGGCCTCGGGAGAAACCAAACTGCTAACACCTCAATCTTGAACTGTGAGAGAATAAATTCCTGCTGTTTAAGCCATTCAGTTTGTGGTATTTCGTTATGGTAGCCTTAGAAACCCTACATAAGTCTCACATTTATTGACATATAAGCTAGTTGGTCGAAATATTCTTTTTTTCTTTTTTAAGTTGTATATGTTTCTTATTCGTACCGTCTCTTTTTCTTATCAGGCTTGCTAGAGCTCTTTCTGGCTTAACACATGTGAGGCCTCTAGGCTCAATCCTCAGCACTGAAAAAAGAAAAAAAAAAAAAAAGAACCAGATGGTTCTGCGTTACCAGTTATATAATTTCTGACACGCTACTTCTCTTCATTTTTCTCTTTTGTAAAATAGAGTCTTATAATACTCTCGTTAGATGAGTCAACATAAACAAAAATCACTTTTTTATAGTGCTTATTAGTTAACCACTAAATATTAACTTTTTTTGTCATTTTGTTACTGTGATACTGTTACCCAAAGTATCATCTTTGGGCAATTAATTTACTCATTTTTTGTTTTACATTATTTTAATTTTTTTCTTTATGTTGTATATTTCCTTGTTTTTGGCTTACTTTCTTGCTTTTCCTTGTTTCTGAAAGCCATTGCTAATCTATTTTTCAGTATTGCTTTTTCCTGCTCAGAAAATCTACTCAAACCTCTAAATTTCCTCTGCCTTAGCTACTTCCAGAAAATCTTGATACAAAATAGAAATTATTCCCTTGTATATATTTTACAATTTCCTTTTAAATTACCATTGACTGCAAGGGTTACTTGGCACCTAGTATTCTTTTCTAGTTTATTTTCAGAAATAACAAATCTTTATCCTCCTTCCATGTCATTTTAGCTTCACTGTAGCCCTTCCTTTTCAATCCATCTCCATGAAGGTTGTGGTTCCTAGGACCTTCTGTTCCTGATTCATGGGCACCATATCTTCTTGTGCTTTTCTGAGGATGCCAGACTATTTCTGAATATTTCTTCTGGGTTCCAGAGCAGCTAGTTACTCTTCCCCTACAAGTCTTCTTGATACAGTTTCTTTTCAGTGTTGGACAGTACATCGGGACTGTTTACTTTTTCTTCTCTACTTTTTGAACACGGCAAGAGCTGTTCCAACTCCAGCTTCTAAACAGGTAGGGCTAGTGGAGTTTCCCTGGGTCCTGCTCATTGACCGTTGGTATAGAGACTAAGCACCTTTCTCAGATCTGTAACTCAAGGACAGATTCACTACTGGTACAGCTCTCATTCCAAACCTAGCTTCTAGCTGACTTCCTTCTGACCTACCTCTGCTTTTCATGCTCCTGACCTCCACTCAACTCATCTTGTTTTTTGTTTGTTTGTTTGTTTTTTAGCCAGCTGATCTAATTAAGTATCCACTGAGGTCAAGTTACTTCCTTTCAACTTAAACCTTCAGGATTTTATTCTTGGGAGTTGCTTTCTTAGTGTACAGTAAATGCTTCTGATTATCTTCCACTTTTTGCTTAGTTGTTTTGGGCAATTATAGCTCAGAGTCTCACTGAGATGAGGAAGATAATGGCTCCATTTGGTGACAAATACAAACATCAGGAAACACACCCTCTGTCTGGAAGCAAGGCATAGAGGACTACCTCTAAACCCATTTTCTACTTGTCTGAATAAGGAAAGAGGTATGACCTACCACCATACTATGCCAGATGGCAGTTTCTGGAAGTGAAGCTGTATATGCCAGAGTGTGCTTTGGAAACTGCTTCATGATGTGCTCTGTCTGTATCACTTCTTCATGTATAACCCTGGGGAGAAGTTTGCTAGCCAATCTGTGACTCAATTTCCTCATCTTTATAAAAGAGATAGCTACTCATTGGGTTATTATGAGGCATGAAAAGGATGAGCCATGTGGACTACTTAGAGCTCTGGCTGACTGCAATAATCGCTCCAGGATCACTGTTGCTGTTAAGGAATGCTGCTGCTTCTGTTGTGAAAAGTGAAAGCTGGGAGACTTGGGTCCATTTCTCTCTTTGCCAGCTGAGTAATCCTGAGCGTTATGTTTCCTCTTTATGCCTTAATTTTCTCATTTGGAAAATTACACTGTTGATATACATAACCTTTGAAATTTCACCTGCTCTGACTTCCTAACATTCTGTGGAAGTAGTGGCAACACTGTGTTTCATGTGTCCTCTGGGACTGGAAATTCTTTATAAGAAGTCTATATTAAACAAACTCAAGTCTTTGTAAATCCCACAAAGCAAAACCCAGCCTGGAACAAGTACTTTAACATGAAGTCCTATTTGTCCTTAAGTGACCTAAGCAATGTATGCTGTTTTTGCAGTACATCTTTCTTTTTTCTTCTTTTTTTTGCCTCCTCTTTGAGCTTTTGTCCATCCATTTCAAGTTTCTGTGTCATTTTCCTTATCAATATACCATTCCTTTCTAAATTGAACTGGCTCTTATATCATTTGATTTATTGATCAATTGTACCTTAATATATAAAATGAATGCATTTCATTCCAACTATTAAATCAAAATTTTCTCATTTGGTACACAATATAGAGCTTTGTTTACCATGCTAAATGAATCCCAGGCATTAAATGCATGCAAAATATATTTGGGAAGGAGAAAAGGATGAAAGTAGTCCTACAAATCACGCATCCATGATTTCTCTTGCCAGGCTTAGGCTTTATATTCAATATTACCTAAGCAGAATCTGTCCCCATGATGGCAGGGTATTTTCTATCAGGTGTGTACAGAACCTATCAGGAAAGAGTTCACCAGACCCTGTCTAGCCCAACCTTCTATTGCTACTTCTTTCCCTTCACAGCCTCAGTACAAGTTGCCCAACCATCTCTAATTCCCAGAATAATAACTCAAACAACTACAAACTACTGTCTACCCAAGAATTCCAGACACTTAAAAAAATTCCAGAGCCTGTAGTCAAAGGAAGGTGTATCTGACCCAGAGTCAGTGTACTCAGTCTTGTTTAATTGCATACTTAAGAACAGCATTTCCCAAGTGTATATTCAGCGAAAATATAGTTCCATAAAATATAAAGTCTTTGAAAGCAGAGGTGAAAGGTACTATGGTTACATAAGTGTGGGAGGCACTGTGCTAAACAAAATCAAGAACTTTATTCATAACAGGACATTCCAAAGCTCCTAAAACATTATACATTGTGACTCTCTAAGAGCCTCCCAAGCTCTTTTTACTATAGTACCATTTTTTCAAAGAACACCTGTGAAAATTAAGACTAATATTACCAAACAATAACCTATAATGGTGAAGGACATTTCCCAACCTCATTGATCTTGGTAGTGGTGATGTGACTTGCTTTGGCCAATGGAGGGTTAGGGGATGTGACTGGAGCCAAAACTTTATATATTTTTGTACAGATTACCTTGTCTCTTGATTTTATGTCTTTGCCATGAGATGCGAGTCCATCCTGGTTAACTATTTGTCCCCAAATAAAGAGAAACACATGGAGAAGATCTGACACCAAGCATAAGTGACTCACAAGCATGAAGCAGAACCACCAAAGGAGTTCATCCTACATCAGTTCTCTTGATGTTTCCTTTCCTTTGTTACATGGCACTTTTCTACCATAGGAACTACTACATATTTTTTCTTCCCTGCTTTCAAACAAGGGGAGACCTATTCCAACTCCAGGTTTTCAATAGGTGGGATGAGTGGAGTTTCCCTTGGTCCTTCTCATTGTTCATCAGTATGGTAAGTGACTAATTTTCTCAAATTCCTTCTTCCTGCCAACCCACCATCATTTTCCAGTGTTCAACAAAATTAGGGCAGCCTTTTAGATAAGATACACCTTAGTTTTCACTGTGATTTTCACATTTATAGTTCCACACAAAAGAACTGCAGCTTCTGAGATGGGATAGGCAGGCCTACTACCTAGCCAAATGGGGGACTAGCCAAATGGATGATAATTGGCAGAGCTGCCACTGGGGCCCAGGTCTCCTGAATCCTGCCCATGGTGCTTTTCTTTAAACTTTGCTACCCCTCTTAAGTTTTACTTATTTATTTTTTATCTTTGGCATTCGAAGGAATTAAACTCAAGACCCCATACTTGCTAGCTAAGTACCCTACCACTTGAGTCATGCCCCCAGTCCGTTTGCTTTTTTATTTGTTTTTCAGATAAGGTCTGGCACTTTTGCCCAGGCTAGTCTTAGACCATGATTCTCCCACCTCTACCTCCCAATTGCCAAAATCACAGGTGTGAGCCACCACACCTGACCTCAACCTCTCTTTTTATAAGAAGCCATTCATGTCCTTCTGTATACTTAGTTCTAAATTTTTACACTTAGAGCCACTGTCTAATTTGGAAAGACATCAAGTAATTAAAGAATGACTTCAAAACAAAATCCAGTTGTATAATAAGAGTGTGTGTTGAATGACTTAAGTATTAATACCAAGAAGGCTTCTATTCATTTAGTTGAACAAAAATAGAAATCCAATGTCCTCTACCCAAAATGGCCCATGTAACTTTAAAAGCTACTCTAAAGGGATGGAGAACTGTGGAAAATGACTAAATGGCACTGAAAGCAATACTCTACTCTTTAAAGGTTCACAAATTAGGCAATGTGTGTGGCAGAAAGATGGGATCAAAAGGAACCAGGACACAGCCCTGAACAAATCCCAGAGTTTTTAATGCAGACAAGTTATGTGCTCAAGTACTGAAACCAATAGTTGAGTAAGTTTAAAAAACATTCCTGTTAAAGGAGGAATTGGGGTGAATAGGGTGGATACATTTTGTATTCATATATGAAAATAGAAGAATGAAGCCTGTCAAAATTGTTCTAAGAAGGGGGGAGGTGAGAAGAGGGAGAACAATGGTGGGGGTAAGTTTAACTAAGATATATTGTAAGCACATATGTAAATGTCACAACGTATCCCCCTGTACAACTATCATATGCTAATAAATGTTTTTAAATGAAATAAAACAAAAAAATTCCTGTTGAACCTATTTGAGGGCAGGTAAAGTCTTCATCATGGCCTTGCCCTTGTGTGTGGCGCCTACTGTTGACCAGGTGGCAGCAGACACAGTCAGCACTGCTTTGGTGTCACAAGCTCCTGACTCTTGCCCTCCACTGATCCTAGGAAGCATTCAAGCAATGTCTGGAGGTCATATTCATCAAAAAGATTTCTCTGATACAGAATTGCCTGATATTTCTCATAGGAATGGAAATAGTACAGCACTTTTGAAGGGCACATTGCCAATTTTATTCATTCATGCATTCATCATTGGTAGCTCAGCAATAAAGCTTTTGCCTAGCAAGCATGAGGCTCTGGGTTTGATCCCCAGAACCTCCCCAAAAATTACCTCTCTATGCCAGCCACTCTTACAGGGGCTGTGTGTGATGAAGTGAATAAAGCACACAGAAATGTCTGCCCTTGTGGAGCTGACATTCTAGTGCACATGGACAGGTAGGGAATAAGTTATTCGAAGGGAGAAGAAAATAGCAAGTAGATGGTAAGAAATACTATGGAAACCATTTAAACATTAATGAAGACAGGGGATAGAGGTGGGCTAAAGTTTTAAATAAGGTGGTCATGGAAGATTTTGTTGATAAGGTGACACTTATCCTAATGTTACATGATTTATAGCTACAAAGAAAACAAAAGCTGAATGAAACACAAAAGGTGTTCTTTGTGATTATATTTTTAAAAACATTTTTATTAATACAGTTATACAGGGGTTTTCATTGTGACATTTCCATATATACATGTATTGCACCCCAGTTTGGTTCATCCCTTCTATTATTTTCCCTCTTCTCCGACTCCACTTCTTGAAATGACTTTGACAGGTTTCAGTGTTCCATATGTACAGAAAGTACCTCAACCATATTCACCCTCCTTTACTTCCTCACTTATCCCCCTTCCCACTAGTGCCCTCCCCTTAACCTGACCTGTTTTACATTCCTGTCCTCCATTGTTTTAGTTTCTAAATACCAGGTTTTGCCCTGGTATTTTACCTGTAAAAATACTGTACTTTACTCAGCCTCACCCCCCTCTATTACTCTTTCTTAGCTTTTTCCCCTTACCGCATATTATTCAATAGTTTTCAGTGGTTATCTTTAGAAAATGTGGTTTGGGGTACTTTTTGCATCCTGTGTTCTGTGTGAGGTTTTAGTTGGAATCTTTGAGAAAGTGTTCAGGCATATCTGTTTTTTAAAAGATTCCCCAGCAATTCTGATGCATGATTAAATATAAAGCTGTTTCCTCCCCACCTTACATTTTAGATGTTATGCTGAAAAAGAGCATATTGATGTCAATATTTTCAGTTATGCATGTTTCTAAATATTCTTGAAGTTCCTGAAAGAGTCATACATAAATATTTCGCAGTGATCATGAGAAATAAGTGATGCAATCCGTTTGGACAAGTCACCATCATGCTCAATACATGCACAGCTGACATCATTGTTGTGGTTATTATGAGAAGCTTAATAGAGAGCACACTGTTTGATCTGGACCTTGGAAAAGGAACAGAATATGGATAAAGAATAGGCAACTGATGTGGGTAAGAGTCAGATGTTGGATTTTCTAGGCAGGAGAAATGCATGGCCAAAGGCAGAGGGAGTAAGCTTATTATGAACAAAGGCAATTCTTCCTTTGGCTCAGCACAAGTTTAACAGAGCTGCTCTACCACAAGCTCCTGCAGGTCTGGGCTGCATCCACCTCGTTCACTGCTTTGACACAGCACTTAGCACAGTCATTACACACAAAGAGATGTAAGTATCTGTACACGGTTCAAAGCATTTTCATCACAACTAAATGCATGTTCACTTTACATGTGTTCTGGAGCAGTTTCTGTGACATCAGTTCTTTTCATAAGGAGCTTATCAAAGTCATGCTGAGAAAAAAAGGTAACCAAGATATATTCAAGCTTTAAAGATAAAACGTAATCATTTGTTAGAGGTGTATGCAATGGCAACTCATTTATTTGGTGTGGCTAGGAAGTTAATAAATTCTTTATGCGGAAACATCCCTTTAATGCCAAGGTTTTTAAATTGTATTTTAACAAAGTTGTATGGAAATACTCTTTATTACAAATTTCTGTGACTTTCTAAAGATTAAAAAAGGACCAAAAATCTGAACCTTCCCCTAAATGAAACTGTATCGATTATGAATAAGAAGTTAACAGCCAAAAATACCTTGGCTAACTTAAGGAAACAAAAAGGCATTTTATTAGCGGGCTTTAGTGTCAGCCCCCACATTACAGGAAATTTGGACGATCATTCTAGAAAAGGTCAGGGATCACAGCTCCAAGGTTCTATGTGGAAAGGAGGAATGGGGTGTCTATTTGGAGAATTACCATGAAGATGAATGAGCCTGAGAGCTCCAATACTCTGCTCAACTTCCAAAATCCTGAGAGAAGGTAACTGACTTGTACCATAGGTTCAACTTTGACCAGAGAACAGAAAGTAATCTTTCCTGTGGGGCTACATAAAACTTGGGAAGGTTATTATCCCAAAGGAAAATCACAGGGCTGCTTCCAGAAGACTGCACAATGTATGGTGGATATGCAAAAATACAGAATTCCAACACAAGAATTAGTGATCGCTTTGAACATCAAGGATAATATTAACTTATATTTCATTGATGTTCTTGGAACCTGCTCAGCTGTTCCCTACTTTTCCCTTTCACTCACTGGCCTGGACTTTTGTAATGTTTTTGCTTCTAATTCTTTTGACTTTCTTCTTTTAAAGAAGCATTTCTTGCTACTCTCCGTTTATGTACCTTTGGCATTTTCTATCATTTTCCTCTTCTACTAGCTGTGAACTAGGAAATGAAAGAACCAAGTTTGCTAGATGTGTGCCTATAATGAGACTGTATGAGTTCATGAGTAAAATGCACAATACCTATTGAAACTATTCCAGGAATGGGAGGAGGAGGGAATAAAAAAGAGCAGAAGAGGGGGTGAATCCAATATGATATATTTGATACATTGTGAGAACTTTTATAAATGCCACAATGTAACTCCATCCAGCAAAACAACAAAAAAATGCATGTGATAAATTCATATACTTGGTGTCATCCACATTGACTGCTCAGAGACTTCTCTTGCCAACATCTAATTGTTTAGCTAAATATCAGACCCCTCTGTAAATGATAGTTCACCAATTTTAAGAATGCAATGTTCCTTTGTTGTTATTTTTGAGAGTATTTTCACCACATTATCAAAAGGACAGAAAGGGCAAATATTTAGCCAGTTGTTCAAGTATAAAAATAGAGCACAGAGAACTTAAGTATATTGGTGGAAGGCTAGTGTAAAACCCCAGGTGTCCTGGTGTCCAGTCTAGGAGATAGTTAATAGATTCAGCTATGTCACTATCAGGAGGTCAACAGAATCATAAGTCAGAGGCAGCTTAAGACTCCATGAATTACTAGCAGAAAAAATGTATAAAAAAAACAGACAGAGAAACTTCAATATGTAGCTACTAAATATACCCAATTCTGATAATAGTAACTGCAATGGGAACATTGACTTCTCTGCCCAATCACTTTTAACAACAAATTGACAATCTCATATGCTTACTAATCTGCAGATGACATAAAACTAGAAAGGATTATTAATATATTGAATAATGGAACCAATATTCTTGCTGGAATTATTAACTGAAATTTAACTCTTATGAAATTTAGCTTAAATTTTAAATGTTCTTATATTTACACCTAAAGCCCAAATTTACAAACATTTCATAAGGGATATCTGATTTGACCACAGTCATATAGATTTTGACTCACTACAAATAAAGAAATACTGGTAATACCACATATCAAACATAGTACTGGACATCGTACTAAGCATATGTATTATAGCAATTTTCACAATGATTCTAAAAACTATGCATCATTGTCACCATCATCCCCATGTTACATGTGACAAAACTGGTCATGTGAGAAGCTAAGTAAAATGTCAGAGCCCAAAAGCTAGTTGAAACCAGAGGTTAAACCTGTCTAAAACCATGTCTTACCTATATGCTGCTGTTTTATTTAAAAATAAATTCCACTAATAAAAGATTCAAGGAAGTCTCTTTGTACCGCTCATGTCTCAATTAGAGTACTGTATATAGCTTTTTGAGAATCATAACTAGATAGATGATTGATAGATAGACAGAAGATAGATAAATGATAGACAGAAGATAGAAAGGTAGATATATGATAGAAAGATAGATAATAGATAATACATGGATAGAGACATAGATATAATAGATATATCATTTATACAGATAGTAACAGTATATTCTGAAAGCATTAGAAAGCAGGCCACGTGGGATATGAACGGAAACAGAAAATAGTGTAACTGGTGCCTTTAAATACACTAATTTGAAACAGTAACTCTGCATGTTGTGAAGGGATGGCCCTAGGTGATGGATTTAGTCAGACTCTCTTAGCCTTGCGGCCTTGCACCAGTCTCCTCACCTGTAAAAATGATGATCCCTCCCAGCACTTGGAACCATTAGCCCTAGAATATGGAAAGTGACCAAGAGATAGCATGATCCTTGCTCTTTGTGGGAGCTAAAGAACAATGACCTTTACCTCCATATTAGGAAGAGCATTCAGAAAGAGAACTGGCTGCCCTGCGAGGTAGTGAGCTTCTATCCCTAGGGACTTTTAGCCAGAGTTTATCCATACATGTAGAGGAGTACTGAATTGTGTTACTTAAATCTTTTGATTAGATGCTCTCTGGAGTCCTTTTAAAAGATGAGATTCTACATAAGAACATATGTGCTTTCTCCTACATACCAGATGAGCTCACTGGTTAGCAGGGAACCATCTTTGAATAACATCAGTGGAATTGAGAGTGCAGGGAAACTCCCTCACCATCTTTGCCACTAACCCCTGGAATCAAGGGCACACCTTTTCCAGGAACCTAACAAGGTAAAAGACTATGTACTCCTAGAGAAAAGGTTAGATCAAAAAGAATTAACCTAGAAGGTAACACCGACGCACAGGAAATCAATGTGAGTCAATGCCCCGTATAGCTATCCTTATCTCAACCAGCAAAACCCCTTGTTCCTTCCTATTATTGCTTATACTCTCTCTACAACAAAATTAGAGATAAGGGCAAAATAGTTTCTGCTGGGTATTGAGGAGGGGGAGCGGGAGGGGGCGGAGTGGGTGGTAAGGGAGGGGGTGGGGGCAGGGGGGAGAAATGAACCAAGCCTTGTATGCACATATGAATAATAAAAGAAAAATGAAAAAAAAAAAGAAAAAAGAGAAGAATGAAGATGGCAGTGAACCTGAAGACAGATAAATAAAAATGACCCCACCTGAAGAACAGAGGAAGACATTTTTTAAAGTGAACACAAGCCAGGTGTGGTGGTGCACATCTGTAATCCTAGCATTCAGGAGGTTAAGGCAGGGGTTCCTGAGTTTGAGGCCAGCCTGGGTTGTAGAGTAAGACCCTGTCTCAAAATAAAATAAAATAACCAGAAACTCGGAAAAAAAAAAAAAAAAAGACTATGTACTCTCCGGTCAGTGGGCACACTTCATGTAGTTAAACAGCCTAGAAGGGAAGGTGACTTTGAGATCGATTAAGTATTTAAAAAGAAAAAGAAATACATACATGCTATCTACATATAGCTACACCTAAATGTCCCAGAGGGGCAGGGCTAGTTAAATAGGTTAAAAATGGAAGAGAAAGATTGCACATTGACTTCATTCACCACACCACCCTTTCTCCCAAATGATGGCTGTGTTTATGAATTACAGCACTTGATCTGAGGCACTGAAGTTGATTTTACCCCTAGCTTTTTTCTTAATGAAAATTTGGTAGTATGTAATATTTTGAAGACCGGAGTTGCTCTTTGCTTTATTTTTTGAACTCTATTTCATCGGAGTGTATTTTATTACGTTACTAAAGTTTGGAAATCCATCTGGGATGATGAAAAACTAATTGCAGACTGATCTCCAACCTTAGAGAAGTGTTTCAGGCATATTGTTTACACGTCAGAGAGATGAAATCTACCTCCTGAAGTTTTCTTCTTGACACATTTCTGGCCAGGCTAAAATGATGAGATTTCTAATATCACAGCATATTGTGTTTCTCTTTTAGACTTTGGAAACTTTTCACAATATGAAATTAATTAAAGTATACTGTGTCCCACATGTGCTCTTCCTGCTTGTAAATCTAACCCCTAACTCTTGACCAGACTGTCTTCCATTCATCCTTAAGAACTTTGCTTAAAGTCATCATTTCTGTGTGTAGCCATCCTGACCGCCTCCCAATCTGCATTAGATCCCCATTTCAGACTGTTCTAGTTAGTACTCTATAACTTTTCTTCTGCATTTCCTTAAAATTTGTAGTTATGTATTTACTTATGTGATTATTTGTCCTCTCCCCAGCTAAATATTACATACCAGTTCTAGCTTGTTTGGCACATGGTGGATGCTTAACAAATATTTGTTGAATGAATGAATGCATTCCAATGTTTTATGACATCAAATCAGAGATGAGTAGCTCAATGCTAAATTCCTAAGATGTTAAGTCTCCTCTAAAAGTTAAAAGTTCAACTTAGTCCCTCACCATAGTTTTGTTTTCTCAACTTTGGCCTTATTTCTTACTTTAAAAATGTAACACTCTAGAATTTTTGCATGTGTGTGAGTAGATCTTTCTTGAAAACATGATTGTTTATTTGTTCATCAAAGATTTGACCAAAGGTCTTTTGGGAAAACAGGTCAACAAGATCATTTTTTTTGGCTGGCTGTGCAAGCATTCATGCACAAAGGTCATGAGCAAGCAAACAATATAATGACACAAGACCTGACATGGTGTCGTTACTACATCCCCAATACTTCTGAGGACTACAGTGTTGTCTAGCTAATGTTTTGGGAAAAAGTAAAAATTTAACTCAAAAGGTGATTAAGCCAAATCAGTCTGCCAGAAAGATCTCCTCTATCCCCTGACTCCACAATGGTTTACCATAAATTCACAAGGGCAAAGACAAAGTCCACTGTGTTCTTCATTTTACTTCTGGTGCCCAGCACAGAGCTCGTGCTTAATACGCAATCACTGAGTAAATGGATAAATACCAACTTTAGTCTGGTTCTCCATGCATGGACACAAATTTGGAATAAGCAAACCAAGAGTAAATAGAAGGTGTGGGGATGTGGCTCAAGTGGTAGAGCACTTGCCTACCAAGCACAAGGCACTAAGTTCAAATACTAGTAAACACACACACAAGAATAAATCAACAAGAAAAGTTTGGTTATAAAATAAGTAATTTCTTAATTCAGCATTACTAGGTTACCATTCACCATGAGTGTTGTCCTTCTTCATTGCTGCTGACAAAAACATCTTTGAAGCTTCACTCTGGGATCTGCCTTTGAAAACTGGTTTTTGAACCATGTAAGGAAGACTGTTCATTAATTTTTACTCATAAACTTTGCTGCACCCAAATAATCATTAATCATCTACTTTCTTCACCATTCTTTATTTCAAATAGTCCTTGATAAATGTTTAAAATTATCTAATTATGACAAAATATTTTGGACACTTTTGAAATATTTTGGATGTTTTTGATTATTTGGGATAGAAAATTTGGATATAACTTCTCCCATAAAGTTTAACTCCTACCACATATACATAGAAGATTTATTTTTATTATAAATCTTAATAGTCATAAATGACATTGGCTTATCAGTGGTATATCATCACCTAAAATAAAAATTTCCTTCTGTTTATTTGGGAAGGACCACCCTAGGGAAATGCACTATTTACTTATCAAGGTTGCCAATAGCTGTTACTATTAATAAGTGCTCTTTCATATGAAGAAAATGAGCCAGGCAACGGTGGCTTACGCCTGTAACCCTAATTACTCCAGAGGCAGAGATCAGGAGGATTATAGTTCAAAGTTAACCCAGGCAAAAAAAAAAAAGAAAGAAAGAAAGGAAATTGAGATTAGGGCTCTTCTAAATTGCCTCATGGGGCAGAGCTAAAACCAATGGGTGGAAGTCACAAAGACATCAACTTCAATTCATTGTTAGGAATGACCAACCACCAATTAGCAAAATCTACTTTCAATATGCTAGTTGCTTCACTTCTTATTTTTGCGCTTTCACCACAAGAGGGTCACCATAAATTCTAGAAATGAAACTTGATCTCTTTGGTGATGGTGTTGAAGTAGGGAGTAGTTATTTCAGCCTCTCTTGGGCAATTAAAACACTATAAGCACAGAAAGGGCTTGAAATATAATGCTTTTGCTTAGAGAAGAGTGTGTGCATCTGTAGCCTGTAAAATTTGAATATTTCAAATAAAAATTATGGACTAGAATTTAGAGGAAAGGATGGCAGGAGGCTGAAGGGAGAGTAAGAAAGGACAGTCAGGCAGAGAAGAAAAATTTCCCTCCAAATTAAACCCTTTTCATTTTCTGGGTAGTATGCCACACTTTAGAAGGTTTCCTGGCTGACTCCTGCCTAATCTCACATCAAATGTCACTGCTGTGTGCTGTGTGCTCAGGAAGGTCATGAGTTTCTCCATTTCGGCAGCACTGGATCAGTACAATAATCCTTGAGGGCATCAAGAGGCACTGGGAAACAAATGAGAATGAGGATTAATACAGTCGTTTTTTTATAAGTAGAAGGCTGGAGTGGGAACTGTTTCAGCTCAGCCCAGGTCAACTTAACCCAGTTAGAACATTTTGTATATCACATAACTACACAAGTGCATATGCAGACACGCTGGCTAATTTAAGAATGTTACTCTCACCTGAACCCAATCATCCTAACTAGGCTCAGTGCATTAATTTATTTTATCTTCCTCTTTCTATCTGGAAAGTTCAGCTATAAATGTCAACTCATTATTTCTGTTCCTTCAAAAGAAGCTTTATGCCATTGTTGCCAACAACATGAATTCCAAAGGCCCTCTATAACCTGGCTCCAATCTAACGTTCTAGCCCAATAAATACAAATCCTTCCTCCAATCGCCACCACACACCCTGTGCTGTGCTATTTCTCACACCGCTCGTCACTGATACCCTCCAGCTCTTCCTTACGTGGTCCCAAACTTTCAAGGACAATCTTGAACACGTACTCTGGAAGACTGACTTTGTCATAGCTCAGGACACACAAACTAACTCCACACTTCACACCACACAAATAGTTCAGCCACCCTAGATGAGCTCATTTGGCTCAGCACAGCTCAGTTTAACAGGCAGAAAGTACATTAAAGTGACAGAGGGCCTTGTGCAAGCTATGAAAGCATTTCCTTTGACACAGTTGGGGTATACATGATATTCAATAAAAGCTTTCTGAAATAGTTGCCAATGTTTTAAAGGTAGCACTTTCAACTTTTTACATTTACAGCTTCTTTTGAAATACCAGAAAATGAGGTAACTCCATTTACCTTCCTAACTCTCAAAAATCAGCCACATTAAGTAGCAACTATTCTTTCATTTGTGCCTCTAACTTGATATTGTTTCCAGCACCACCTCTTTCATAAGAAAGCCACTTGCTTTCCTCAGTTAGACCCACTGGCTGGATCCTATGGGCATTTGATTTTGCACATACATAATACACATACATGTAACACCAATGAATTGTGAAATTTCACTCCTAGTCCACATGGATCTACAGAACTGTAGAGCCATGAGACAGTAAAATACCCTAAATTTGCTTCAGTCCTCCCAACCAAACAACATTTCCTTCTTCTTCCCATGCTATTCTTGCAGTGCTGGGAATGGAATACAAGGTCTCACATATGTTAGGCAAGTGCTATACATCCAGCTCTTTCTTCCCATTCTAAATAGAAATACAAGTCCTAGCACTCTCTGTTTTTTTCAAAGGTTGCAAGACTGAAATATTTATTGCTGTTCTGCCATCCATTTTTTCAATAAGCTTTTCATTTCAGAATGGCTTTAGATTCACAGAAAAATTGCTGAGATAGCACTGGTTACTCCCATGACTACAACCCATTCTCCTTTTTCTCTAAACTTTAATATGGCTTACCTGTGACAATTGTAAAAATGATAGTAACACGTGATTATTAACCAACATCCATACTTAATGCATATGTCCTTTGTTACTTATTTATCTTTTTCTTTCTAACATCCTCTTTCTGTTTGTAAAAGTCGACCCAGAATACCACATTACATTTAGACACTATGCTTCCCCAGTCTCCTCTTGACTCTAAGAGTTTCTCAGACTTCCCTTATTTTCTAAGACCTTAACAGATTTGAGGGGTACTGGTCAAGTATTTTATAGACTGTCTCTCAACTGGGAGATGTTCTTATTGAGATTATACTGGGATTGTGAGTTTTGGTGAGGAATACCACAGAAGGAATGTGACATTCTCATCACTTTGTATCAGTAATATATCATTGATGTTGGCCTTGACCTCCTGGCTGAGGTGTGACTGTCAGATTTCTCCACTGTAAATTTCTCCTCTTCCTCCTTCATGCCGTAGTCTTTACAGGAAGTCTGTGTGTACAGTTCACTCCTCAGGGATGGGGGGCTGTGCTCCACCTCTTTGATGTATCTACACAAATTATTTGGAAGTTTTCTATATGGGGGATTTGTCTTTCCTCTGCTATTTATTCGATCATCCACTTGTATCAGGAGAGGTAGACTACTGGATATTTATTTACCACTTTTAGCTATGATCCAATACTATTTTATTGTTGCGCAAATTTTTCTGTATTTGGCCATGAGGCATCCCCATTGACTCCTGTTTCCCTTGAACATATCCTCACCATTGTGTGGAGTTTCTGTTCATTTCCTTACTTTTTTGTACTTCCGGCTTATCCTGTCTATTTCCTGCTCCAGTGCTAGAATGAGCCAGTTCTGCTAGGAGCCTTGGTTTATTTCACTGGAGAATGGTATTACAAAATACTATCTGGGTATCTTCATCTATTCTATTGATATTTATTTTCCTAATAAGCAAATTCTTTGTTTATTGGTGGTATTGGGGTTTCATCTGAGCTCTTGTATCTGAGACTTGCCTCTAGCCCTTTTTGGCTTTAGTTTTATTTTTCAGATAGGGTCTCACACTTTTGCCCATGGCTAGCCTCCAACTACAATCCTCTTACCTACCTCCTGCATAGCTGGAACTATAAGCATTTACCACCACACTCAGCTTGGTTTTTTGATATAGGGCTTCACTATCTTTTTTCATCCAGGATGGCCTTGAACCACAACCCTCCCTTCTCTTTTTCCCACATAGCTGGGAATATAGCTGTGTCCACCATATCCAGCCTTCCCAATATTCAATTTCTAATTTCCAGAGTATTCCAAAGGTAATCTCCATGGAGAGTTCTATGACTTTTATTAATTCTCTCTCCCTAAAATGCATTAACACAGTATTATTTGGGGGTAGACATGAATGTGTGCATATGTATCTATGCACATATAGTAAAGAGTCAGACCCATAAGTTGTGAACAAAAAAATAGGCAAAGAGATAGAAAAAATAAGACCAAAGCAAAACCTAGTTTATTTTAGAAAATCCACTATGCCATGTAAAGGATAGACTCTTCCCAGGACTGGGGAAGGCAAGGGTGCAGAGGCATTGCAATTGGGCAGACCAGAAGTGGATTCTGACTCTGGCCTTTGCTGGATGAAATCACTTTATTTTTCTGAGACTCAGAGACTTTGGTTATAAAAAAAAATTCATTCAACAACTATTTTATGATCATAATATGTGGCAGTTTTCTGATATGTAACATAAGTTAGTTTCTGCCTCTCATTTGGCTTAAATCATAGAAAACAAACCACAGTAAAATAATAAGATGATAATAAATATAGCGATAAGGCCTATAAAGTACTCAGAACTAAATAGGAAAACAACAGCAGGTGTTAGAGATAATTGGGCTCTAGTTTAGACTATTTGATCTGTGATGTCCAAATGAGAAGGTGGACCTTAACAAGTTTGAAATATTAATAGTGTTATCTGTAGAAAGGAATGGGGGAAGGCTGCCCTAAGGCCAAAGGCTCTCAGGTAAGATGAGCATGGAGTATTCAAATAACAGAGGAAACAGTTCAAACAAGTGAAGTGGGTAGAATAGCCCCCCAGAAAACTTGACAAAATAAGTGGAGGGTAGATGGTCGTAGAAGTAAAATATAATTTTGTGTGTAATGGGAAGTTATGCCAATTCTCAATTTATTGAGTCAGTTCTAAATTCAGCCTTCTTTGCCTGAGTTGTGATGCTAGGGCTGGCTCCCAGGACCACCTCTCCTTTGCTAGATATACAGTATGGCACTGTGTCAGTAGCAGGCATGGGGAAGACATTGCAGAAAGGACCTCCACTTGATTTGAGTCCTTTTCTCTTCTTTCTTTGTTTCTTTCTTTTTTGGTTTGTTATTGTTGTTGTTACACATGTCTGTCATTAGCATGTTAGCAAGCACCTTCCCAGTGAGTTTTACTGGCATCCTAAAAGATGGTTTTCTAGTGAGCTTGGACAGCATCTCACAGGGCTGCACATCTTGATCACCTCCCCACAGATGTCTTTCATGCAAGTCTTGTCAACACCCTAGAGGGAGATTCCCAGAGGTCAGCTTCCCAGAGAATTCAGCAGCACCCTAGCTGACTTTTTAGCAAATATGACGGGCAACACAGTGGGTGACTTGCTCCATGCTGGCATCTAAGCAAATTCTACTATCCAGAGAGCCTGAGTCACAGTGTGGGAGAGCAACCTGTTGTCCTTGGTACAGGTTAAGACATGCTGGAGCTGGAGTGAGCAACAGAACAAAAACAAAATCTATCTATCCCCTAGAAGAAGGGCAGGAACACATGCTAAGCTCCTAAGCCAATAGCTTAAAAGCTCCCATTTAAGGCGTATTCACATCAACTCCTTTTACCTCTGAATTATGCTTAGCTACTAGAAGTGAAGAATGCTTCTGATGGAGTCATCAGTATGAAACAGATGATAGGGACCCACGTATCCCTGGGATACTAAGACAAGAAGTTAAGCTTTGTTAGACCACTGTCAAATATTGTTAAAGTGCTGTTACTGATAAGCTTTTGTTTTTCTTTAAATGTGATATGTTGGGAGCTGGGGAGACTTAACTCCCCAAACAGCTGCTAGACCCTTCTCCAGGACCCAGCTCCCTTGAGGAAAGGACTGTCAGTCAGGCAACTGGACTGCCCTCATGCCAATACCAAAAGCACCTATCTGACTCCAGAAGGAACTGCCCCAGCAACTGCTACTTCCACCCAGGCCAGAGGGTCAACAAACCCCTGGGATTGGTGCAAAGACAATACTTCATTTGCATAATAGACTGGACCATGATTGCTGCAGACACCACCGTCCCCTTCCTCTTATGGCTATATAAGCAGGCTGTTTGATTCACTTTGTGAGCAGGTGGTCAGCATCCCACAGGGCAAGCCCATCTCAGTGACATCCTAACAGGCAGCTTCCCAGCATGTCTTTGTGCTGCACTGTGGGATGCTGGTCAAGCTCACTCTTCCCACCCCACATCCCCATCCCATGTTAAACATAAAGTCCCCATAGTGGTTTTTTTTTGGAGTGGCCTTGAAGTGTAGATTAAATCCTTTCATTTTGTGCCTGGCACAGTGTTATGCGCCTGTAGTCCCAGCTTCTTGAGAGGCTAAGATAGGAATGGATAAGATATTCCTGGAGCCCAGGAATGAATGGCCCCTGGGCAACACAGAAAGATCCTACTGAAGGTAGTTTTTAATTTCTCCATTTAAGTTTGAGGTTTGGGGATCAGAATCAAATCGTTCCCAGCACTGTGCTTGCTCCAGCTAAAGAATGTCTGTAGGCCTACAGTTGCAATCTCATGGGTCAGAAAGGTCACCATGTAGCAGTTGTTAGCAGTTGTGACCCTCTGCAGGGAAGCAGGATCACACTGCTGGCACATTTCAGTTTGCTCACTATACAAGTTGTACAGAGCCAAACTCAATGGGCATTCACATACTGTAGGCTAACCCATCATGCCCACATCACATACAACTCAGCCTCACGCTGTGTAGAGTCACTCAGGTTGGGTATAAATGTACCATCGACTTCCGTTTTGAAAGGATATGAGTAGTTTACTTTTGGATTTCAATTTTGCTACATTATTAGTAGTGAATAAAAAAATCTGTGATATCTAAAAGGAAATTCTCCATCAAATAAGTGTATGACAAAAATGAATATCAATCCCAGCACTTAGGAGGTTAGGGCTAGATGATTGCAATTTCGAGGTCAGCCTGGCCTAGAAAGTAAAGCATTGTCTCAAAAAAAGGGGCAATAATAATAATAACGATCATGGTAACCATATGGATAAATCTCTAAACAAACAAACTGATACTGGACATTCAGTCTCTTGAACTCAATGCCAATTCACAAATAATGAGAACAGGATTTTTTGAAGAAAGGAGATAAAGGTTTTTAAGTTTTACCAAGCAAAATGAAGACCATAATGACATGCTGTCTCAAAAACACCCTACAGTCTTAGTCCCAAGGTGGGAAGGACAGGCTTTTAATGGAAAGCACAAGTTTCCAGATGTATCTGCTAAGGGGTGACTTTGGGCGGGTTATGGCCGTTGGGTCTGCCTGGTTCCCCATGTGCTAGATGAGTCTCTGGAGTGGTGTCCTTTGCTGTCCTGGACATTCCTTCCTTTGTTGATGTGCTGGGTGCTCTTTCATCCCAGTGAGATAAGGAGAGAAGCATCATGACCTTACCCAAAGCTGCAAAGACATTCTTGAGTTCCTTTGCATGGAGGAGTTGGCAAGGCGGAGGAGGGGAGAAAGGCAGGACAACGAGAAAGAAAAGAATTCTCTTCCTCTTTAAACTTGTGTGACTGTGTGATTGAAAGGAGACTGGTCAGTAAAGTGATTTAGTTACTGGACTGAAACTATAGTTGTGAGCATATTTCAGTGTCTTTTCCTGTTACATGGCTAAGAAAAAGGAATAAAAAAAAGAATGTCCGCTATAGATTCTACAAGCATTAAACAGATAATAAAAGAATCCTATAAACAATACTATGCTGGCATATTTGACAATTTAGATGAAGTGGACAAATTCCGTGAAAGACATATACATACATGGCTCATTCAAGATGAAAAAGATAACTCAAGAGTCCTCAACCTAGTAAAGAAATTAAATTTGGAATTTAAAAAGTACAAGCAACTAAAGGAAAAGAGATAAGTTGAATTTTACTATAATTTAATGTTTGTGCTTCCAAGGACGCCATCAAGAAAGGGAAAATAAAGCCAGCTGTGGAGACTCACGTCTTCGTTCAGGAGGCTGAGGCAGGAGGATTGCAAGTTTGAGGCCAACCTTGGCTATATGAGTCCCTATCTCAAAAAATAAATAAGTAAAAAAAAAGACAGTGAAAAGACAACACTGACACACACACACAATGGAACAAACTGTTTACAAATCTTTAATCTTATTTTTAAAACCCCATCTAAAATATAAAAACATTGCTTACAATTCAATAATAAAAAATCCAATCTAAAAATGGGCAAATGATCTGAACAGACGTTTCTCCAAAGATGTACGAATAGCTAATACACACATGAAAAACAGAATGCTCAGCAATATTGGCCAGGGCAGGGGTTAACCTTTCCCAAAGAAAGGATTGATTCTTTATGATAACTCCTGAAAGGTAACCTCTAAGCCTTGGAATGTCCTGCCCAATAGGGGTGGCCTTGCTTATCTGGGGGTCTTGGGTCCTGTCCATAGTCAAAGGTAATAGTATGACTTAGAATGGGGCCTATTATCATATTAGGTGGTCTATGTTAACAATGAGATTTATGATGGGCATCTTGGGTGATGAGGTATAAACCCAACCTCTGGAGGAGCTGGAAACTAAAGTCAGCCATAAAGGTGATCAGCCATGTCTACATAACTGACTGCACAATAAAAACTCTTGGCAATACACTGGACACATTGTCATACATCCTTTCTGAGAGAAATTAAGTGTTGTCCACACAAGTCGACTGGAAAGGACTTGAAGTTCTAGACCTTATATACAGGCTTATGTACTCTTTACTATTGCTGACTTTAATCTACACTTATTCACTGTAATAAACCATAAATGTGATAACTTTGCTGAGCTCTTTGAGTGCTTTTAGTGAACTACTGAAGACGGGGATCGACTTGGAGAATTTCCAAGCTCACAAAGGTCAAGTTTTCTTTTTTTAGGTCAATACTATTTCTACATACTAGCAATGAAAATTAAAAATTTAAAAATTAAAAATATTATAGTTAGCAAAAACCATGAAATACATGGAGATAAACAGAGTATGTATAAAGTTTAAAGAAATCAAAAGTGACTTAAGCAAATGTAAAAACACATCATATTCATGAACTGCAAGACTCATTACTGGTAAATGTCAATTTCCTAAAACTGATGTACAGATTTAATGCAATTCTAGTTAAAAATCTCAGCAGGACTTTTTTTTTGTGAAAGCCAACTATCTGACTTTCAAGGTTATTATAGACAGAGTTACATTAGTCAAGACAGTGTGGTATGGGAGGAAAGGTAGACATAATAAAATCAATGGAATAGATTACAGAGTCCAGAAATAGACCCACACATATATCGTTAATTTATTTTTTATAAAGATGCAGAGGTAATTCAAGGGAGAAAGAAAGTCTCTTCAGCAGATGGTGCTAAACACTCCCAGTTTTGAGTGTGATGAGTTTAAAAGTTGCCATCCACCCTAATAATTAAAAAGCTGAACAGACATAAAAATCAACAATTCTTTTTAGATTCATAAGAAAAGTGGGGTCACAGGCAACCCATTGCTCTCTAAAATTGAATATGGAGGGGCAGGTACAAAGAACCATGAGGGATCTCTGCAGGAACAAGTGCCGAGGTAAGAAAACCTAAACTGACTGATGAATTGCTGGAGGCTAAGTGTGGACAAGTCTGAGAGCTAAACACTCCAGGTGAGCAGCTCAGTGGTGGACTGCTTGCCCAGCATGCAGAAGGTCCTGGGTTCAATATTCAGCACAGCAAAAAGCAAACAAAAATTCTCCAGAAAGACACAGTCATAAGATGGCCCCCATGTTTTGAGTGTTTTACCTCTAAGGTGACAAAGTTCTCACAGTAAATATTGAATAAAAATCCCCTAATGTTTCTGGCAAGGGGTGGAGTGAAGAAAAGGAACTATGTTGAAATACACCAGCACTCTGTTCTTCTTAACAAAGCTAGGTTTCAGAGGAAGCTGTTTAACCAGAGTCTAACCAGCTGGGGTTTTAATCAGAGCCTAACTGACCTGGGGGAAGGGAAATACCTAACTCAAAGTCCCTCTAGCCTTCTTGATCCACTTAACTGAAGAGAAAAATAAAACCTAAAAAACACTTGTGGAGTTCCCAGTTCATAGGCATGCATTCACTTAAAGACTGAGATCTAATCAGAGAACTGTAGACTGCTTCTCCTCTATGCATGACCATCACATGACTAAAGGCCAATTTACAATGGTTCCTTTTACCCAAAACACCAGTCCAGCTCTCAACAAAAAAATATAAGATGGGACCAGTGGTAAATACCTGTAATCCCAACTGCTCAGGAGGCTGAGGCAGAAGGGTCACAAGTTTGAGGCCAACCTAAGCAATGTAGTAAGACCCCATCCTAAGGCCAGGGAAGCTGCTGTCCCAATTAACTTTGGAAATGAGTGACGTCTATAACACTAAAAGTGAAAAGAAATGCATTAAAAAAAAAAAGTCCCGGCATGGTGGTGCATACATTGGGAGGCACAGAAAGAAAGGCTGTAGTTCAAGACAGCCCAGGCAAAAATTAGTGAGATCCTACCTTAAAAACAAGCTGGATGTGGTGACCCATACCTGTGGTCCCAGCTACCAGAGAGGCAGAAGTAGGAGGATTATGGGTCGCCAGCCTGGGCAAAGTTAGCTCAAGATCCTATCTGAAAAACAAACTGAAAGCAAAAGGACAGGGGGCATGACTCAAGTGGTAGAGCACTTGTCTAGCAAGCATGAGACTCTGAGTTCAATCCCCAGTGCCAAAATAACAAAAAACAAAGAAAAAGAAAAATACAATGCATACTAAAAGACAAAAACACAACTGGAACAGACAAGGCAAGCATTGGGACCAGACATGGCAAGGATGCTGAAATATCTGACAAGGAATTTTAAAAAAACATGATTAATATGTAGAGGGCTCTAATGGATAAAGGAGATGAATGGACAATGTAAGCAAGGAAAAAAGAACAAAAGAAACACGAGGGAGAAGACACAGTGAAAGAGGCATGGAGAAAGCCTTTGATAGGCTTATCTGTAGATGGGACATGACTGAGGAAAGACTCTCTGAGTTTGAGGATCTATCAATAGAAACCTTCAAACTGCAAATGCAAAGAGAATAAAGACTGAAAATTACAACAGAATGTTCAAGAACTATAAAACAACTAGAAAGGTATCATAAATGCATAATGTAAATACCAGAAGAAAGAGTAGGAGAAGACAAAATAAAAAGTTTTTATTTTTCCTATTCTTAATTGATCTAACATAACATTTTCCTCAAAATAATAATAGCAACAATGTATTAGATTATGTATGCCTAGGTATATATCTTATGTGTGCTTATGCATGCTTAGATGTAAGTGAAATGTCTGACAGCAATAATTCAAGGGATAACAAAAAGGAATTACAGTATTTTTTTTTTTTTACTGTAAGTTACTCACACTACCCACGAATCACTGTAGTGTTACTGAAAATAGGATTGGATTTGTTGTAAACTTATGTTACAAACCCCAGGACAACCACTAAAAAACTAAACAAGAACAAAAAGAGGAGGAGGAGGGAGAAGAGGATAAATGCTAAGAAAGGAGAGAAGATGAAATTATGAAAAGTATTCCAAATGACAAGGTAGAAAAAAAATAAAAGACAAAATTAGGAGCAAAGAACAAGAGCAACAAATAGAAAACAGTAAAAAAAAAAAGTGGTAGACATTAATCCAATCACATCAGTAATGACTCTGAATGTCAATGATGGAAAGGCACCAATGGGAAGATGGAGATTAAGGGGACAGGAAATATGGACATATTTCAACATGCATATGACCTAAAATTGAACCAAGAGGATATAAATCGCCTAAACAGATCTATAACAAGCAATGGAATTGAAGCAGTAATAAAGACTCTTCTCAGCAAAGAAAACCCCAGGACCAGATTGATTTACTGCTGAATTCCACCAGACCTTTGAAGAACTAGCACTACTGCTTCTCAACCCATTTCATAAAATAAAAAGGGAAAGAACACTACCAAACTCATTCTAGGAAGTCAGTATTACTCTAATACCAAAACTAGGTACGGACATAACAAAAATAGAATATTGCAAACCAATTTCCTTGATGAACATGAGATGTAAAACAATTCTAATAAAATACTAGCTAACTGATTCACCAACACATTAAAATGATCATACAAAGCTGGGCACTGGTGGCTCACTGAAATCCTGGCTACTTGGGAGGCTGCAATAGGAGAAGAGTAGTCGGAGGCCAGCCTGGGCACAAATGTTTGTGAGATTCCATTTCAACCAGTAGCTAGGCATGGTGGCACATACCTGTCATCTTAAGTTACTCAGGAGATTGAAATCAGGATCATGGTTCAAGGCCAGCCCAGGTCAAAAAAATTAAAGTCTGTGAGATCCCCATCTCAAAGGAGAAAACCTGTGCCTGGTGGCATGTGATGGCGGGAAGTATAAAACACAAAGTGAAAGATGTCTACACTGAAAACTATAAAGCCTTGAAGAAAGACAGCGAAGACACTAGAGGATGGAAAGACCCCACCCCCTGGCATGTTCATGGGTCTGCAGAACTAATATTGTGAAGATGTCTATACTACTGAAAGCAATCTACAAATTCAATGCAATCCACCCCCAAAAAAATCCAATATAATTTTTCATAGAAATAGAAAAATCAGTCCTAAAATTCATATGGAGGCACAAAAGACCCCAAATAGCAAAAGCAATCGTAAGCAAAAGGAGAAATGCTGGAGGTATTATAATACCTGACTTCAAATTATACTCCATAACCATGGTAACAGCACCAGCATGGGACTGCACAAAACCAGACCAACAGAATAGAATACAAGACCATACAGCCACCTGATCTGTAACAAAGGTACCAAAAACATACATTGGCTCAAAAAAAATCAAATACCTAGGTGTAAACCTAACAAAAGATGTGAAAGACCTCTACAACGAAAACTATACACTTGTGAAGAAAGAGATTGAGGAAGACTATAGAAAGTGGAGAGATCTCCCCTGCTCATGGATTGGTAGAATCAACATAGTAAAAATGTCGATACTCCCCAAAGTAATCTACATGTTTAATGCAATTCCCATCAAAATTCCAATGACATTCATTAAAGAGATTGAAAAATCTACTGTTAAATTTATATGGAAACACAAGAGGCCACGAATAGCCAAGGCAATACTCAGTCAAAAGAACAATGCAGGAGGTATCACGATACCTGACTTCAAACTATATTACAAAGCAATAACAATAAAAACAGCATGGTACTGGCACAAAAACAGACATGAAGACCAGTGGAACAGAATAGAGGACCCAGATATGAAGCCACACAACTATAACCAACTTATCTTTGACAAAGGAGCTAAAAATATACGATGGAGAAATAGCAGCCTCTTCAACAAAAACTGCTGGGAAAACTGGTTAGCAGTCTGCAAAAAACTGAAACTAGATCCATGTATATCACCCTATACCAAGATTAACTCAAAATGGATCAAGGATCTTAATATCAGACCCCAAACTCTTAAGTTGATACAAGAAAGAGTAGGAAATACTCTGGAGTTAGTAGGTATAGGTAAGAACTTTCTCAATGAAACCCCAACAGCACAGCAACTAAGAGATAGCATAGATAAATGGGACCTCATAAAGCTAAAGAGCTTCTGTTCATCAAAAAAAAATGGTCTCTAAACTGAAGAGAACACCCACAGAGTGGGAGAAAATATTTGCCAACTATACATCAGACAAAGGACTGATAACCAGAATATACAGGGAACTTAAAAAACTAAATTCTCCCAAAACTAATGAACCAATAAAGAACTGGGAAGTGAACTAAACAGAACTTTCTCAAAAGAAGAAATTCAAATGGTCAAAAAACACATGAAAAAAGGCTCACCATCTCTAGCAATAAAGGAAATGCAAATTAATACCACACTAAGATTCCACCTCACCCCTGTTAGAATAGCCATCATCAGCAACACCACCAACAACAGGTGTTGGCGAGGATGCGGGGAAAAAGGAACCCTCTTACACTGTTGGTGGGAATGTAGACTAGTACAACCACTCTGGAAAAAAATTTGGAGGCTACTTAAAAAGCTGGACATCGATCTACCATTTGATCCAGCAATACCACTCTTGGGGATATACCCAAAAGACTGTTACTCCAGAGGCACCTGCACATCCATGTTTATTGCGGCACTATTCACAATAGCCAAGTTATGGAAACAGCCAAGATGCCCCAGCACTGACGAATGGATTAAGAAAATGTGGTATCTATACACAATGGAATTTTATGCAGCCATGAAGAAGAACGAAATGTTATCATTCGCTGGTAAATGGATGGAATTGGAGAACATCATTCTGAGTGAGGTTAGCCTGGCTCAAAAAACCAAAAATCGTATGTTCTCCCTCATATGTGGACATTAGATCAAGGGCAAACACAACAAGGGGATTGGACTATGAGCACATGATAAAAGCGAGAGCACACAAGGGAGGGGTGAGGATAGGTAAGACACCTAAAAAACTAGATAGCATTTGTTGCCCTTAATGCAGAGAAACTAAAGCAGATACCTTAAAGCAACTGAGGCCAATAGGAAAAGGGGAACAGGTACTAGAGAAAAGGTTAGATCAAAAAGAATTAACCTAGAAGGTAACACACATGCACAGGAAATCAATGTGAGTCAATGCCCTGTATAGCTATCCTTATCTCAACCAGCAAAACCCCTTGTTCCTTCCTATTATTGCTTATAGTCTCTCTACAACAAAATTAGAAATAAGGGCAAAATAGTTTCTGCTGGGTATTGAGGGGGGGAGAGGGAGGGGGCGGAGTGGGTGGTAAGGGAGGGGGTGGGGGCAGGGGGGAGAAATGAACCAAGCCTTGTATGCACATATGAATAATAAAAGAAAAATGAAAAAAAAAAACATACATTGGGAAAGACCATCTCTTCAACACACGGTGTTTGGAAAACCAGATATCCACGTGTAGAAGACTATCTCTCACCTTGAACAAAAATTAATTCAAAATGGATGTCCAATACCAGAACATTTGAACCTACTAGGGAAGACCCTTCAAGATTTGGCATTCTGAACAGAACTCCAATTACTCAGGAAGTAAGAGCGAGAATTGACAAATGGGACTGTATCAAGTTAAAAAACTTCTGCACAGCAATGGAAATAACTCCCAGAATGAAGAGTCAACACACAGAATGAGAGAAAAATCTTTGCCAGCTATTCATTAAACAAAGGATTAATACTCAGAATATATAGAGCTCCAAAAATTAAACACCAAAAAGGCAAATAAACCAATCAACTAATGCACAAATGAATTGTACTTCTTCTGAAAAGAAGTACAAGTAGCCAATAAATACCTGAAGATCAACACCGTTAGACAGAAAGGAATGCAAACCTAACTGTACTGCGATTCCATCTCACCCCAGTCAGAATGGCAACCATAAAGAAAACAAGCATCGCCAAACGCTGGCCAAGGATGAGGGAAAAAGACTCTTACACGCTGCTAGTGGAAATGAGAATTAGTTATGGAAATTAGCATGGAGGTCCTCGAAAAACTAAAAACAGAACTCCAATATGTCCTGCTAAGTCACTCCTAAGCATATGTCAGAAGGAATGTAAGCCAGCGTACACTACAGGTATGTGCACATCCATGTTAATGGCAGCACGACTCACAATAGCCAAACTATAGAATCAGCCTAGGTGTCTATCAACTAATGAATAATAAAGAAAGTGTGCCATATACACAATGGAGTATTGCTCACTCATAAATAAGAATGAGTTATGTTGTTTGTAGGAAAATGGATGGAACTGGAAATCATTATGTGAAGTGAAATAAGCCAGACTGAAAAGACAAATATCACATGTTCTCTCTCACATGTGAAATCTAGACCCTAAAAAGAAAAAAGAATGACAAGAGTGTAAAACATGAGGACTGTATGGGGGTGAGAACCAGAAAGAAGAGGGAAGGTGAAAGAATAGAGTGAAGGGAGGTAAATATGATCAAAATACTTCATATGCATGTATGAAAATAGAATAGAGAACCTTGTTAATAACTGTTTAAAAGGAGGAAGGGGGATAAGAAGGAGTAATTATATGCATGTATGGAAATATCACAACGAAACCCTTTTGTACAATTAACATACGTTAATAAAAAGAGGGGAAAAGTACAAATGACTTCTAAACACATGAAAAATTGCTTGGCATCTTTAAGCATCAGGGAAAAGCAAATCAAAACTACACTGACAGTCAGCAACAGGGAGATAGTGGTTCAAGGACAGCCCAAGCAAAAGTAAGACCCTATCTCAAAAACAAGCTGGGAGTGATAATACACACCTGTAATCCCAGCTCTTCAAGGGGTGGAAGTAGAAGAATTGAGATTTAAGACCAACCTAGACAAATATTGCTTGAGACCCTATCTGAAAAACAAACTAAAAGAAAAAGGACTAGGACATGCTCAAGTGGTAGAGCACGTTCAATTGCCTGCATTCAATCCCAGTCCTGCAAAAACAAACAAACGCAGGCAGAATGGCAATCATCAAGAAAGGACTTAATGAGGGGGCGAGGTGGCTCAATGTACACACATGTGAGTAAATATAAAAACAATAAAATTTTTAAAAAAGGACTCTTATTCACCATTGGCGGCAATGTATATTAGTTCAACCACTATGGCAATCAGTATGGACGTTCCTCAAAAAACTAAAAATAGAACTTCTATATGACCAAGTCATACTAAAAGAATCCAGGTCATCTTATCATAGAGATACTTATACACCCACATTAATCCAGGCACTATTCACAACAGCCAAATTGTGGAATCAGCCTAGATGCCCATCATGAATGAATGGATGAAGAAAAAAAAAATATATATATATAGTATGTATATACACACATGCATATATAAATGTATTTATATGTATGCATATATGCACCCACACACACACACAATGGAGTTTTACTCAACCATTAAGAAGAATGAAATTATGTTGTTCATAGGAAAATGAGTGGAACTTGAGATCAACATGTTAAGTGAAATAATAAGCCAGTCCCAAAAGATAAGTATCCCATGTTTTCTCTCACTTGTGGCTGCTAGGGGGGAAAACAAACAAAAATAAAGCAAGATCATGAAAGTAAAAGGGGGACTGCTATGGAGGTGGAAGAGGAAGGGCAAACGGAAGGGAGGAATGGGGATACAAAAGCTTAATAGATCAAGGTACATTACATGCATGTGTGGAAATGTCATGATGAAATCCCTGACTAGGTACAATTTAATATACACCCCCAAAAAAGGCATTTCTGGAATGGATAAAAAAATCAGCTCAATGGTATGCTGGGTAACCATCACTAGATCAAGAAACAGAACATTCCAGCACTCCTAGAGCCCCCTTTACAACTGTCCTGCTGTGGTTATAGTCCTAAGGAAACACTATTCTGGTTTCTGACAGCATTGGGTCAGTTTTGCCTGGTTTGGGGCTGTACATAAATGGAAGTCATAAAACACGTACTCATTCAAATCTAACTTCTTTCATGGCACGTTGTGTTTGTGAGATTCATTCAGACCTTTAAAAGTCAAAATGGCTGCAGAACAGTCAAAAGAACAAAAATTCCTCTCTGAACCTCAGGATTGGCTGACATGGCATATTACCATGCATACATCAAGTCAGGACCTGAATGCACCAAAGAAAACAAATTTTGAGAGTCTAACAATACCTTACAAGGTTTGAGATATACTGAGTTTGCCTTTTGACCTGGACATTCCAATGAACAGACAAAATCTGCAGTTATCCTGGTGTGCATGAGTTTCCAACCATCAGACTTGCCTCAGTCCTACTTATTTAGCCCAAAGAATGCTAGGCTGCACATACCCACTGCCCCTGGTCATAAAAATCCAGCGCACCCTTCCTGGCAGAGTGCTCATTCTGAACCTGTGTTTGTTCAACTTGCAAATCTGTTCTTCATCTGAACAAAACTGTTTTTTAACTTTTATTTTAACATCATCTTCATTTTCTCAGTTCACTCTTTGTATGTGTTTGTAGACAATAATTACTGCTACCCATTATTCTGTCCATAAAAATGCCACAATTTCTTCTTCAATTATACTGTCGATGAGCATTTGGACTGTTTTCAGGTTTTCCACATAATTTCTCTCATGGCAGAGTCACTTTTTTTTTTTTTTTTTGGTGAGACTGGGGTTTGAACTCAGAGTTTCACACTTGCAAAGCAGGTACTCTACCACTTGAGCCACACCCCCTACCATTTTAGTCTGGTTATTTTGGAGACAGAATCTCATGGAATATTTGCCCAGGCTGGCCTCACACCTCAATCCTCCTAATTTCAGCCTCCCATGTAGCTAGAATTTACAGGCATGAGCCAATGGTACCAGGCTACAAATTCTTGAAAAAAGCAAAATGCCAGCTGATAATGTATCCATATAACCCAAGGATTACTTCCTCAGTGTCCCAAAGTTGATACACACACACACACACACACACACACACACACACACACACTATCTGGAGTGCACGTCAACCCACATGTAGCAGAGTCCTACCCCACAAGTCTGTCTTTCTACTAGCGTTATCATCTCACTCATTCTTGGTCCACCTTGATCCTGCGTCTCTTGCCGCCGTTGCTAACCTCTTCTCTCTTTCCCCCATTAACCCCAACATACAGCCTCCTCTTTTTCTTCAATCCCCCTATTCCTTCTATATCCCAGAACACCAGAGTCAACACCAATGTGTACCCTAGCCTTTTAGTGACAGTCTGGGGCAAGGGGAGGAGAAGCAATGAAGAGGCCAGGAGGTTTCACCACTGAGCTGCAAACAACTAAAACACTATTAGATGTCTTTTCTCAAAAGTCCTTAGGCCACCATCCCCAAAGGAATGTCTCCCTGGCTCTGTTGGTGACTCAGGCCTTAGCCCTTGTGCTAGGATGTCCTCCCTCAGTGCCCCTTTCATCAGCCTGACACACACTCTTCTCACTTCATTAGGAAAGGTATTTCTAGCCCCTTCCCCTGTCCTGGAGCACAGCTCTTGGCACTCACATGACTCATCTAAGTACAAATAAACAACTGCCAAGTTTTTTGCTTGTTTTGTTTTTTTTGGGTTTTTTTTTTTTTTGCTGAACATTGTGCTGTCAGCCATTAAAACAGTACCTTTCCTCTTGCCCCACTAAATGAAGGAAATGAATACAATCTAAGCTTATAATCTCAAATCATTTTCCCTTTATTGATAACTTGAACAACCAACTGTGAACCTTGAGGGCACCATATGACTAAATTGCACCAGTCAGCTTCTAAGGCTGCCATGAGGGAGCAGTAGTCCCAGAACACCTGTGCTTTTCAGGATAACCCCTTGCCCCTTCACTCACTACCCTGCCCCTTCTGTTAAATCAGGTGACAACTCTATTTCTGTACCCCAGGGACCAACAGCCAACACCAAGCAGTCAGTGCTAGCCATGTGGCCCATCAAGCTTAACCCTATTGGGACACAGTTCCTCTTAATTTGAGTTTAAACAGAGTTTTTTGCCAACGTTATTGAAAACATGTTTTCATGAGAACTCATCTCGTTCCACCTACTGCCAGCTAAATTTATCTCCATAGAGTTTAACAACCTGGAATAATTAATTAGAGACAAAGCTATTTCCTGAGTACTTTGAACATAACTGTGATTCTGTGACTCTGTGATTCACTCTCAGTCGTCTGCCCCTGAACAAAATGCATTTATTTATGTTTCTGTGTTTTGTTGTTCTCTTTTGCTTCTTTCAAAGACAGATTTGGAAAAAGCAATTTTGGAAAAGCAATTGTTTTCCTCTCTTAATAGAATGGCTTTAATTAAGATACAACTACAGAGAGTCCATTAAGACCAAAATCATGCCTTCTCAATTCTCTCCAGTGGCTTCTCACCAAAGCTCTTATAATGACCTGTGAGGGCCACAGAAGCTCTCTACCCTCTTGCCTCCCCACCCGACCCCTGCCACTACCTTACCTCCCTCACTCTCCCCCAGAATGCTCCATGACAGTCAGCAAGTGTGCTCCAACTCAGAACCTTGGCACTTTTTTTTTTACTTTTATATCTCCAGTACCAAAAATAAGATAGTAGATACTCAATGAATATATCTTGAAAGGATGATTAATAAACAAAGTGTTGAGTGAAACCTGAAAACAGATCCTATGTTTGCTCCTTCTCCTTATTTACATCTCTGTAGAACAATGAATTATCTTTATCCCTCCTATTTAAATGCCCGCTTCTACAAGTTGATCTCTCTGCCTTTATCTTGATTTTTTTTTCTTTTTTTTTTTTTACTGCATGGCACTGACTACTACAAAATTGCATTACTCAAGCCTTTGTTACTTTAAAAATTGTCTTGCCCATTTAAAGGTAAGCTCCAGGAGGTCAAAGAATTTGTTAGATGTCTCCTCAACTTTTCTAGAATGTTTTTTCTCCAATCAAAAATTATAAGGCCATTTATATGTGGGTATATATCTAGATTCTTGGTTCTGTTTCATTAATTGTTATGGGTGTCCTTTCTCCAATTCATACCATCTTAGTTAGTATAACTTTATAACAAGTCTGGAAATGAAGTAGCATATTAATTTCTCTGAATCTGTCAGTTTGATACTGTGTCCAATCCTTATTGAAGAGGTATATATCTGAAGATTCCATGAGGATTGGGGACCTAGGACCTTTTCCTTAGCAGTATTCTGGGAAAGTGGGAAGACCTAAGAAGGGAAGTAGCTTTATGCTTTTAAGCCTTATCAGAGATGCCCTTCCACCAATACTGGCCCCAAAGGTATAACAACCACAGGCCCTACCTAAAGAAATTATGTCATCTGAGGCAAAGAGTAGCTTATCAGTAACTACTGATGGATGAAGTAACAGTTAGTAATGAGAAGGATGAAAACTTGCTCCTTAACTTAAGGTCTGGTATCTCTATGCTGCCCTGGTTTTCAATGCAAGAAAACTGAGTTTGAATTTTTCATCAGTCCAGTGAAACAAGGAGGCAGGAAGTTAAGTTAAGATGGTATAAAAAAAAAAAGAGATATGTTTGTGTTTGCCAAGGAAACAGAACCAATTGGATAGACAGATAGAAAGATAGATGATAGATAGATAGAAGATAGGTAATAAGGAATTGGCTTATATGGTGATAGAGGTTGTAAAGTCCCAAAGCACTCTAGTCAGCAAGCTATAGCCCCAAGAGAGCCACTGGGATAGGCCCAGTCTGAGTCCAAAGGCCTGAGGGTCAGAAGAGCCAATTCTATAAGTTACAGTCTGAGTCTAAGGCTAACAGCAAAAGAACAATGTCCCAGCTAGAAAAGAATTAGGCAGAGACAGCAAATTCCCTTATTCAGCCTTTTTGTTTTGTTCTCTTCAGCTCTCCAATGCTTGGATTGCCCATCCACATTGAGGAGCACAATCTACTTCACTTAGTCTAAATATTCAAATGTTAATATCATCCAGAAATGTCTCATAGACACACCCAGAATAATGTCTAACCAAGTATCTGGGCACCCATTGTCCAGTCAAGGTGACACATAAAATTAACCATCACGTGATCATCTTTGTACCTAAATATCTGGACTGAGATTTATACCTGTGGCATTAGAATCACTTTTCTGGCTCTTTGGGAAGACGTGGGTACACAAGCTTACCTGAATAGAGACATGGAGAACAGGAGAAAGAAAAGAAATTGCACAAGTATTTCATTGTTATTTTTTAATTGACAGATATACATATTTACCACATGTAATAATATGTTATATATGTGAGTGTATACATATATACACACACATTAAAATGACTAGATAAAGCTAGTTCCCTCATATAGTTAGTAGTTTTGTGGTAAGAACATTTTATATTCCCTCAGCATTTTTCAAGGATCATTTCACTTTTAAAACCTACTGAATGGAAGGCATATGCATTTTCAAACAACCAGACAGCCCAATGCATACATATATCATCTACCAGTGAGTCAATTCAGCTGTGAATTTGGACATTACTTATTTCCATAATACTAAGAGTCATGTGAAACCCAACCAAGCGCTTTCTGATGAGAAAGAGCTCAAGAATTTCTCATCAGGTTGAAAGAAGTAAACTTGAAAATCAATTAAAATGCAGATCATGACCGCTTTATCTAAACAGAATAAGTCTATTTTGAGCTAACGCTATTTAAATGTACCACACTACCCCTTCACCAAGAAACTCCATACCAATTAAACTGTCATTGAATAGAGTCCCTAGTATGTGCTACCTGTATTTATCCTGATTGAAATACTTTCATTTCAAATAAAGAAATCCAAACCAGAATCAATTTCACATGACAAAATGTGTGGCTAGGCTGGCATGGTGACTCACAGTTTAATCCTAGCTACTTGTGGAGGCAGAGATCAAGATGATTGCAGTTTGAGACAGCCTGGATGAAAAGTTCATGAAACCCCCTTCTCTCAACCAATGACTGGGCACCGTGGCTGTGTGCCTGTTGTGAGAATCACCTAAATTGGGTCTTTTCTGTCAAAGAGCTCAGTCAGTAGAGCATAAGACTCTTAATCTCAGGGTCCTGGGTTTGATCAAACTATGGAATATGTCTGTCATTGTGTGTATATTAGCTAATTTCCCCAGCTGTCTATGTGCTTGGCTGTAGAGTTTCTGCCTTTAAGCAGAGAATTGTCATCGGATGTCCTAAAACTCAAACTGCTAGTCTTAGGATAACCATTATCCAAAGGAATCTGTGCTTCAAGGTCCCCTTGGCCCCGGGTTGATTATATGCTGCCATTTCAGGTCAAACAGTCACTTCAGGCCTCAGTTTCCCCAGAACCCTAGAATTCCCGCCTTATGGGTCACCTCTTTGTCTTTGGGTACATCAACCAAATTAAGTTTCTGTCCATGTTCTCCAATCATGTCTGCTCTTCCCCTGTACCCTCCCCTAAACCTCAGCCTTAGTCAATCGTGAAGACAGTGAACCCAAGCTTCCTCCTTAGAGCAAAGGGGCATTCCTGAATAATGGATAAAAACGGAGGCTGTCCTTCTGCCTGTGTGTGTGTGTTGCTGGCTTGCCTGACTTAGGTCAGAAGCACACACCCCCTTTTCTGCAGAAGTACATTTTGCCTTGTCTATCAACTCTGGAGCACGTGTCTGATTTGTGATCATGGCAGCGCCCGGTATTTCTAACACTGTCATCCCAGATATGTGGGAAACATAAATAGAAATATCATATTCCAGGCTAGGCCCAGGCATAAGTGGGAGACCCTATCTCAAAAATAACCAAAGCAAAAAGGGCTAGGGGCATGGCTCAAGTGATAAAGCATCTACCTAGCAATTTCCAGGCCCTGAATTCAAACCTCAGTACTGCCAAACACACACACACACAACACACACACACACACACACACACACACACACACACACACACACACACACACACACACACACACAAATATATGTGGGCAGGTGTGGTGGTGTACACATCTGCAATCCCAGCACTCGAGAGGCTGGGGTGGGAGGATACAGAGTTCAAAGCCAACTTGGGTTACAAAGCAAGACCTTGTCTTATAAAAAAACGAACAAACAAAAAAGCATGTGGAATTAAACTCTTCTCGTTGCTAACACTGCCATGAACAACATGATATTCAGCTGTCCTCTAAAAGACTTTGAGCACCTGAATAACACTCAGGTTATCTCAGGTGTAGTGGGCTTTTTAATCTAACTGATTGGCTTAGAATTTTAAAGCCCATAAGAATTGACTGTTTTTAGCATTCTAACTCACATGAAGATAAATTCAAGCAATAATAATAAAAAAAAAATAGGGAAAAAAAAAGTAAGAGAAAAAAGATTTTCCTAACATTGCCTGAATTAGTCCTCAAGGTTGACAGAAGCTGCTGTCCTGTTGCTTGTGCCTCACTGTCTACACCATCATGAGGATTAAGGACCACTTGCTTTCCAGTTCAACCCTCTCTTTCCTATCAGGACCATAACCTGGCCAGTGTTCCAACTAGCACATAATTTCACTTCCTAATTCAAGAGCTATTTTACTCGTATTTTTATTCTTAAATTTCAAAATAACCAGGGCTGATGGAATGGCTCAAGTGGTAAAGCGTCTGCCTAGCAAGCATAAAGCCTGAGTTCAAACTCCACCCAGTACTGCCAAAAAAAGAATTTCAAAATATTCATTTACAGGATAATGGGATTATAGATATTATAGCAGGCATAAACTGAAGAAAGCAAGAACGAGCCCCAAGTTAAAAAGCTGAGTTAATTTCTAAAAATTTCTAATAAATCTAACCATGCTCATGTCTTAGAATATTCTAGAAAACACAAAAGTATACAAGCACACATTTCCTTAGTAACTGTTAGATGGAGACATCATTACACGTGCAGCCTCTGGAGAACTCCACTGTACAAAAGTAGAAAGGCCTCGGGGTCTGGATTCCATTTTGAGGACCACTTGTCTAAACACATGCACTGCTTTGCAGAGGTAAGACGGGCAGCCAAATTCCTTCCACCTGACCCGAAACCTTGCCTGCAACCACACCTATGCCTTCCACAGTCCACATTACTCCCTCCTCTCATCTTTTCTCTTCCCTCCAATGACCCCCTCTGGACCCTTGATCTCTTTCAGCCTGTCCTCCTCACTGGTACCTTCCCATCAGCATTTAATCATGATGGACTGTATCCTGCTCCCAAAAGTACCCTGAAGAACCTGTTCCCTTCTGCTTGTCTCTAGCCACTACCCTGTGTCCTCAGCCTCTTGGAGATGTCTGCACCTGAGCCTTAACTCAGTATATCCCTCAACTGTTGATGCCCTCAGGGCCTGTCCTTAGCTCTTGCTGCTTCTTTCTCTGTGAGATACTGGATGGTCTTTTCTCCTCTCTAGTTCAGATAAAATCTTGTACTTTTTATGTGTTAAGCAAAAATACCAAAGCTGTTGGACTATTTTTTATAAAAACATGAAAAAGAAAAGAGTGTAGATTTATTCTACCTAATTTAAAGGTATAGTATAAAAAGCTATACGTCTTTTAAACACGTGGTACCAATTCAGAATACATAAGTCAAAAAGAACTGAAGGAAAAATCCAAACACAAGCTAGGTAGACAAAATTTTTACTATATGGTAAAGGTGATATTGGAAATTTGTTATTTCACCAACTTATTAACCAGCTTAGATATCTGACTAAAGATACTAACAGAAGGCTGGGGGCACTGCTCAGTAATAGAGCACTTGCCTGCCATGTGCAAGACTCTGGGTTTGACTCACTGAAATACACACATACACACAAATATACACACACATACACACACACACAAATATACACATACACAAATATACACACACAAATATACACACACACATGAATATACACACATACACACATGAATACACACATACACATACATACACATACACAAACATGCATATACACACATACATATATACACATACATACACACAAATATATATACACACATAAATATACACAAATATACACACATACATACACACATACACACAAATATACACACACATACACACATACACAAATATACACACATATACATATATACACATACATATACACATACATACACACATATGCACACATATACACACATATATACACACATACACACAAATACATTGGGAGAAATAGTCTCACCTCACATGACTTATAAAAGGAAATTCTCAGTTAATAAAGATAAATCTATGTTAATGGATTCATAAAAGCTCTAGGAGAATTAATTTTTCTTCTCTTGCAATAGAATAGACCTTTCTAAGAATGCACATAAATTCAGATTTTTACGGAAGAAAATTCATTCGGTAGAAAAATGACATAAAATTTAAAATCACAGGATTACTTTTTGCCTGCCCAAAAGATTAAAATATTTTTACCAAATACAAGAAAGACAGTGCTTAGAATCTTTATATGTAAAGAACTTTTGCAAATCAACAAAAAAAGAAACATTTTTAAATGTAGGCAATTCATGAAAGGGAGAGAGAGAAATGGCTTAAAATAAAATAAGAATGAGAAGTGATTCAACATCCTTTTAAACATGCTTAATTGAAAATAATGAGATTGGGGTTGGGTTTTTTTCCTGAACAAATCAGCAAATCTTTTAAAACATGAAGACACATTTTGAGGGGAAATGGGTGTTTTCAAGAGCTGTTGAGCAGGCAGAGGGCCTGGTGCCATGAAAAATGGGCTTGTCAACCCAGCCTTGCTTTTCTAGAAAAGCACCTTAAAGAACTAAGGAGGTGTGTAAAGACTGACTCCTTCCTCGGGAAGCTACAGTGTGATCCTTTTCACCTCTTCTGCTTTTGAACTTCACAGTGAGGTCTACGTGACCACCATACCCAAAACTGCATGTCCCACTTAGGACTTCTCCCTTTTCCCCAGAACACTTTTATCAGTACATTAAGGTTATCTTGGTTATGTGAAATATGTGTAAGCAACTAAGACACTTTTGCAAAAGGTGGGATAAATTGATCGCTATTGCCATCTGAGGGAAAGAAAAGCTATTACAAGTCAACTAGACACTCAAAACAGCATCCCAAAAATTACTGCTATTGTTCTAAGACAGGACAGATTGTTGCTCAAAACAACCCATTTTAAAACATTAAGAACTTCTCACTTATTATCTTTTAAGCAAGGCAAAATCAGAATAGACTTTTAAAATTAAACTTTTCTTCAGTGGTCAAAGTAAAGTTTATTATAATAAAGTGCAAGTGTCATGATTAAAAATGCTGATTAAAATTATAAATAGTTTTTCTAACATAAATGCTGTATATAACTTTAACAATTCTATATGTACAGAGAACATTGAAAGCATAAAATCACGCACAACCAGATAATATCATTGTACATAATCCTTTTAGACCTCACTTTTACTTTCTGGTCCAGCACCACACCAACACATGAAGGTATAATTACTCAGATCACAAACCTCAAAATGGAAGTGTTTTGAATGTCTGTCAGTTATCATACATTAATGCTTAAAGTCATTGGTTGTATTCTGATCAAATGGTTCTATTTCTCATAGCTCCTTCTCCCAAAAGGTCTTAGATGAAAGATGAGCTAGAAAAACCATGATTACAGGAACTGACATGATGTACATTCCCAATGATTCATTTAAAGGCAGCATAAAATTTTATGTGAATGACAGTAAGTATATCAACACATAATAAAATCCAGCTGTTCCCGTCTGCTTGCTCACATGACTGCCATAGCTCTTTGGGAAGGAAAAGCCAGTGCCATCAAGAAGTAAGAGCAAATCAGAACTGCTGAGGAGTGAGGGGTGGAGTGACATTGGGATGGGACTGAGAAGAAGCGTGGGATTTTAAAGGGAACTGAGAAAGTGTTACCTACTCTTCCCTCCTACAAAAGCCTAGACTGGTTCCAGCCAAGCCTCACTCCCCTGACTTCCAGTAGGGCTCTTGGGTTATTACGCACCCCAGCACTGTTAAAAGAGCCACTGGCTTTCAGAGGACATGAGGCTCTATCTGTTCCCAACTGAGAACACTTTCCACAATTTTAAGGAATAGCCTATATTATAGGTACGAACATTTCATAAACACCAGGGAGAATCTGAACTCATTCTCAACATGAGGATAGGTGAGACAAATTTTTACAAATGAGCAGGTAACACCCAGAGGGTTAAATGGTTGAGTCATGAGGAAGACAAGGAAGCTAGGTGTGATGTTTATTCCTCTATGACAAAGTTTCTCCAACTTTAGTGCACATTATGGTAAACTTGGATCTCATCAAAACATCCTGGGAGAAGGTTTGGGATTCTGCATTTCTAATAAACTCCTAGGAGATGCTGATGCTCTTGATCTGTGGACCACATTTTGCAAGCAAGGGTCTACAACACACAGAGAGAGCAAACTCTGTCCTCCTGGGCCATAAGAGACCTGTTCAGTGTTCTCTGCCTACCCAGGCAAAAAGGTTTAGATGCCCTGCGTAAGTGAGCAGCTGTCTACTAGACTGGATTAATACATTTCCTGAAAGCATCATGACTATGTGAATAGCCAAACAAATAATGTAATTCAACATGAGTAAATGGAGAGGTCTATTTTCTGGGAATAAAACTAATCTCTTACTTATGAAGGTTTCTTTAAATTGATCATGATAGAAAGGTATAAAAAACCTCAGCATATTAATTTCCATAGTAAATGCCACAGTGCACACATATACATATAGTACAAAGTCTAAGAAATCAGAAAAGTGCTACCACTGCTCCCAGCTAAAATCATCTCCTCTTCCAAATATGAGGAAAAAGCCTTGAATGGTAAGGAAAATGACAGCATTGCCCGCCAACACAAGGCCACAGGCTCCCCATTTGATCTGAAACACAAAAAAGAAGGGTTAAATGCTTACTTCCTTCATTTTGAACTCTTCGCAAATCTGTTATCTTCTGCATTAGAAACCTCTAACGAAATATGACACGATGCTGCTAAAAGACTTCCTAATGTAATAGATGGAGGACAATGAGCCATTCACTTGTTAGTCTAATTGCTTCTGTGATGGCTGTTAATTAAATCTAGTATCATCCCTAACATTTTCCCTATCAGACATATTTCTCTATTTGTTTTTAGTTGACAATGACTGCCTTAAGCAAAATACATGCAGCAAGATATGAATGACCCAATTACAGTACTGGGCACTGAAATTTTCACATGCATCGACTTCTTTCACAGGAAACAGGAACTGGAGAGTTACCAATTTGCTTCTTTTCTAGGCAAGAAAAAACTTTAAATAATAATTTGCATTCAAAGGAAACAGCTTTCCAGCATGGCAAATGGTTACACAAAGGCACAGTGGGGGTGATAGTACCATCTAGTGGGCAATTTTTGCTTCAATTTAACCAGTGGAAACATTCATGAAAGTTTCGTCCCAAAGCATGATGACAGTATTGAATAGGAAAAATATAAATATTTACATCAAAACTTAAGAAGTGCTAGTCCAAGGCACAAGAAGGGTTTTACATGCAAAACCCTTCATTGCTTCTCTGTCACCTGATGAAAGTCTAATCTAGCATGGCATTCAAGATTCTTGCTCATCAGTCTTCCTCATCCTCTCTGAGCCTACTCCTTTTATGCTTCATCATATTGGAATGTTCTTTACCCCATACGTTGCATTGTCACACCTGGCTGCTATTCCAGATCATAGCCTTCTCTATCTAATCAAACCCTATTTATCCAACCCCTGCCAAACGCCAGTCAGAGTCTCTCTTTTCTTGCTGTTACTATGGCATTCTGATGTCTTAATTATCACATGTAGCCTATCTGCAGCACACTTACCTATCAGGACAGTCTCTGTGTGCTTTTGGAGCAGAGGCCTGTGTTTTACAAATAGCACATGCTCCAAAGATATTTGAATACCAAACATATAAATGAAATTTGCACGTATCTGATATAATGCCCCAAACTGAAATAAAATGTAGTTGGGCAAAATAAAAACAAAGAGTAAGAGAGTAGGTGAATAATTTTTTCAGAGAATTGAAAAAAATTATACCCACAATGTGTGTTCTGGAGACAAAAAAGGAAATTTCTATATTGGACATGAAGACATTGTCTTAGTCGGTGTACCTTCTAGTAGCTCCACAGACACTCCTCAATATATTCTTGATGTATTGAGAATTAAGTCCATGATCCCACATGCAAAGGAATTTAATATGATCTTCATTTTGTAATTACAAAAGTGTTGCTCTGTGGTCTTTCTGGATTGCCCTATAACTTAACAGGCAGGGGTAGAAGAACAATCTCAAAGAATACTTAAAAGCAGAAAGAGCAGGAAGCATACGTTTAGGCTAAAAGTTGTAAGAGAAACAAGGAAAGCATTCTGAAAACACGGCTGAGATACTGATAGGAAGGATCTAACGGAGAGGAAGAAGGGCAGGACACATGGTTCAAGCAGCAGAGCGCCTGCCTAGCGAGCACTAAGCCCTGAGTTCAAACCCCAGTACCACCAAAAAATAAATAAATAAAGTAGAGGAAGAACCCAGATGCTGGTGACTCATGCCTGCAATCCCAGCCCCTAAGGAGGCTGAGATCAGGGGGATCAAGGCCAGCTGGGGCAAAAACTACGAGACCACCATCTCAACCGATAGCTGGGTGTGCTGGTGCACACTTGTCGTGGGAGGCTGAGATCGGGAGGACCACAGTTCCAGACCAGCCCAGACAAAAAAGCTCACAAGACTTTATCTCAGGGGGAAAAAAGTTGGGGATGGTAGTTTGTGTCTGTCATCCCAGTGATGGCATGAAGCATAAAAGAAGAGGGCTGTGGCCCAGTCTAGCCCACACAAAAAGCTAGATATTATCTCAAAAATAACCAGAGCAAAAAAGAGCTGGGGTGTGGTTCAAGTGACAGAGCACCTACCTAGCAAGCTGAAGCCCTGAGTTCAAACCTCAATACCACCAGAAAAAAAAAAAAAGTAGAGGAAGAGAGAAACTAAAAATACATCTGGCTTTGACTATAAAGTCTAAGCAATGAAAATAAAATTAAGGGTTCAGACACAGACCTCCTTTGAAATAAACTCATGACAGTTGAGCAAAACAATGGGCAACAAAACTTACCACAGACACTCGAGCAAGAATAACAGGAAATCCAAAGGCAGAAACAACAATCCCAGTCGTGAAGAAATATGCCAGCTCCCGGCAGGCACTACTGGTGGCATCGGAGTCATATGTGGCTCTTTTGGCAATGAAGTGGGGGATGGGGGAGATGACGTAGAAAATCAGGACGAACAAGGGCCAGTAGACACTGTCAGGCGGACACAAAGGAAACCCATCTTAAAGACATACTATTGTCTTAAAATCACTGTTTTAGATATCTAGGTCAGAAAATTAGTTAATCAACTGTGAATATTAAAATAGATGATTTCTGCCAAGAATAGGTTAAGTAGTGATAATTTAATATTTACTGCTTCATTAAGATCTAGGTAGCTTATATTGTTAAGAAACTATACACACATATGAACAAAATAATAAAAAAAAAACAGCTGAACAACGTATGACCTAGAAGCATTATTACTGAGCTGCAATTTCTTTTTTCGACGTGTGTGTGTGTGGCTGGGGACGAGCTCAGGGCTTTGCACATGCTAGGCAAGCACTCTACCATGGAGCTACATCCCAAACCCTAAGCTGCAATTTCTCTAAGGATAGAATCTTATTAAGTCTTCTCTGCTTTCACTACAGAGCACAATACAGTGGCTTACACATGCTAATTTAATACATAAAGATCTTTTGGGTGCAGGCACACTGAAAGATTTCAATGGTTCATTATAAAACCCAATTCATAGCCATGGCCTACAAAGGCTTACATGATCTGTTGCTAGCTACTTCTTCTGCTCATTTTGAACCACCTTTCCTCCATTTTTATTCTTTCTCTCTCTCTCCTCCTCCTCCTCCTCTGGGGTTTGAACTCAGGACCTTGCCAAGCAAGCATTCAACCACATGAGCCATGTCCCAAGCCCTTTTTGCTGTCATTATTTTTCAGATAGGGTCTCACTAACTTCTGGTCCAGACTGACCTGGAACCACAACTCTTCTATTTCTGCCTCCTAAGTAACTAGGATTACAGACATGTACTACCATTTCTGGCTTTTGACATAGGGTCTCACTAACTTTTTTATCCAGACTGGCCTCAAACCATAATCCTGCTATCTCTGCCTCCTGAGTAGCTGGAATTACAGACACGCACCACTATACTTGGTGCCCTTCATTCTCTTAACCTGTAGCCACAGCAGCCTTCTTTCTGTTCCTTCAACACTGAACTCATACCTGCCTCAGGGCCTTTGCTGTGCCCTCTGTCCAAAATGCTCTTCCTGTCCACATCATACAATGTCAACTGAGAACCACCTTCCTGTGACTGGCTTCCCTGGCCCCTCCTCCAAAGTACCTCAGGTTACCCTGAGCACATCGCCCCTCTGCTTTCTGCTCAGCACAGCTCCTACCTGATACCGTCCTATTTATGAGAACAGGGATCTGATTCATCTTGGTCAGTCCCCATCCATCCCCAAGGCCTAGAACAAGGCGTTCCACTTATACATGCTGAATAAATGAAAAAAAGAAATAGACATTAAGTACGAAAGGCATGAAAATGCACATACTCACTAGTAGAGACTTTAGATAAACGCCAACCTTTATTAAACTAGGCAGTAACAATACTGCAACGCAAAACAAGACTGCTTTCTTTCCAAATTTTACTGCTTTGCACTTACAGAAAACTGTCATCTGGTTTCCAGTTGTATTTTTTTTCTATAAATCCTTCAAAAACAGTTATCTTTGTCTCTGTATTCCTTAAGGGAAAAAAAAGTCCCTATAATAATAAAAATCACCACAGAAGTGTGATATCATAAATCTTCCCAGACAGCAGCACCCCTAGCAGGAGGTGAGGTGAACCCAGCTATCAACAGCTTCCCATTCAGCCACAGACCACAGTGGCCAAGAGGGGAACCAAACAGCAAGATGGGAGTGTCCTTCATCCAGAAGCCTTGGGATGGATACAGAGTTTAGACCCCAAATATTAAACGACAGGGATTAGATTGTGCTTCAAGAATTGCCTAACAATATTGGTGCCATGGCTCTTGGGGAATCTCTAGTTCAAACCCCTTATTTTACCCATGAGAAAATGAGATATGGAGAGGGGAAGAAGCCTGGGATAGCCACAGCTGTCACCTGACATACCAGAGCCAAAAGCTCTTCATTCTTCTGGAATACAGTGACAGTTTCCTCAAACTGTTTCTATTTACAGTAAGCCTCCAATATCCGACTAAGAGACTGTTCATGTTGAAGCAAGCTGTTTACACAAAAAATTTAAACATAACATTATTGAGTAAATATGTAGGCCAAAGGTTGGCAAATTTTTTCTGTCCAGGAGCTAACAGTAAATATTTAGGCTTTGCAAGCCATGAAGTCTCTGTCTCATCTACTCTGTCACTGCAGTGTAAAAGCAGCCAGAGACAGTGTGTGGACTTGTGAGTATAGCTGTGTTCCAGTGAAAATTACAAAAACAGGAAGTAGGCTATATTTGGCCTATGAGCCAGTTTGCTGATGTCTGCTATAGACGCCAATCCCTGAGTCATCATCATGAAGACACAAAATTAGCAGTAATAACGGGTTATTTTCTTACTTTATGGGGACACAATGTATCACAAAGATCTCAAACACCTGGATTTAGGCTGGGCATGGTAGGTCATCTCTATAATCCCAGGTACTCATGAGGTAGAGCTTGGTAATACCGCACAGGACAAATGTTCGTGACACATTATATCAGCAGATAAACAGGGTATGATGGTGGTTCACACATGTACTCCCAGCTATGCAAGAGACACAGGTAGGATGCTTAAAGTAGGAGGCCAAACCCAGACAAAAACGCAAGACCTGATTGGAAAAACAACAAAACCAAAAACAGCAAGGAATAGGGCTCAAGTGGTATAGCACCTGTCTAAAAAAAATGCAAGGCCCTGAGTTCAAATCTCAGTACCACCAAAAGAACGAACGAAAACAAAAAGTCTGAATTTTGTTATGGAATAATGGGAAACTGTTTGACCAAGAGAATCAGAACCCAAGTTCCACTCCATCTCTGCCACAGATTGCTATACAATTTGGCTAAGTCTTTACCTATTCAGACTTTGGCTTTCTAAAGCTAGAACAAAGGAATAGCTGTGAGTGCTCTGGACAAACATGTTACTGTCTTCATTGCATCTGAACAATTTCGTAACAACCAGCTCCAGTTGATCTCAGTCACACTCTGTCAAGTGCTCGAGCCAATCACCTAGGACACATTCAGGAACTCTCTCCCCTGGTTGAGCCCTGACATCAGTTAACAAAACCTATTGGCTCTGCTCCTACGTCACTCTCCTCTTCTTTCCATTCCACTGCCAATAGCCTCAATTTTGCTTAATTCAGGCTAATTTCCCCATAAGATTCTTTTGACTACAGTCTCAGTACTTTCCTATCTAGCTTCACATTCTGCCCAAAACACCTCCCTCCCCCCCCCGTCCCCCCCCCCCCCGCCTGGAGTATAAAACCTAACCTCCACGTGGCATATAGACCACCAAAAGACTGACTATACATGCCTGATCAGCTCGTCTTTTCTGATTGTTAAATAAAGGAAGTTTGTTCCCTCTACCTGAAATCCCTACCCTTGACTCATCAGCCAGAAAAACTTTTTTATACCAAGTCTCAGCTCACAAACAGCCCCTCCATGCAGCCCTCCTACTGTCCCCAGGATACTCAGATACACTTTTTTTGTGTCCCACTGTACCCTGTACACATCTCCCCTCAGCTGCCATCTGATGATCCAGATTGTTTGCCTGTCTCTCAATCATAGCCCCAACTGTAAGCTCCTTGAGGACAGGGCTCATTCTTACATTCCCAGCTGTTCCAGAGCAGGACCTGAACTAATGCCTATTAAATCAACAGACCAATTTTAACTGGATGCCAGTGGTTCACACCTGTAATCCTAGCTACTTGAGAGGCTAAGATTAAGAGGATCAAGGTTCAAGACCAGTCTGGGCAAATAGTTAGCAAGATCCCATCTCCAAAATAACCAGAGCAAAATGGACTGGGGGTGTGGCTCAAGTGTAGAGAAGCCACTGCTTTGCAAGTATGAAGCCCTGAGTTCAAACCCCAGTCCGACCAAAGAACAAAAATAATAGATAAGCTCTTTCTGAAATGATAACTTACCCATAATCCTCCAAGGCACATCCCAGCATAAGAAAAGTCAGTCCAATGGCCCCACTGAAGGACAATGCCACAAGAGCTGTGAAAAACAAAATCAAGGGTTAAAAGTCCAGATCAGTGATTGCCAGGGGCTGGAGGAGGTAAGGGCAAGGGACAATGATAAGTAATGGGCACAGAGTTTCTTTTGGGGATGATAAACATGTCATGGAATTAGATGGCAATGATGGCTGCACAACATTGTAAATATTCTAAAAACCATGGAATTTTGCACTAAAAAAGGTTGATTCTATAGCATGTGAACATATCTCGATAAAAAAACTACTTCAAATAACTACTACTATGGACCACACGTTTATATACCCGTAAATTCATATACTAAAACCCATATATTAGGAAGTGGGGACTTTAGGAGGTAATTAGTTAAATGGGGTTAAAAGGGCAGAGTCTCCATGATGGGATCAATGTCCTTAGAAGAGAAAGAACTGAGAGCACTCATGTTCTCACCGTCTCTCGTCCCACTCTACCATCTGTAAACCAGGAAGCCCTCACCAGACACCAGATTTGCCTGCCCCTCTCCAGAAGTATGAGAAAATAAAAATGATATTAGGCCACCCAGTCTGTTGCATATTTTTATTGTATCCCAAGTTGATAAGACAACTGCCTGTGTCCACCACTTTAAAATCAAAAGTGCAGAAAAATGTCTATCAACTCCAGTACCTTTCACCAGTCCACATTTTCTACAAGACGGCTGCCAGCCAGTCTACACAACTCCAGTGAGGGGAAACACAAACCACCTGGGGCAGGTTAGTTAACTCTGACAGTTTCTAAATGTTGGAAGCTCTCCTTCCCTAAATTATATCTAAAACGGAGTCACTCTGCTATACCTCTGGTCATTCTGCCTTCCCTAAGCACAAGTACTTAACTGCTTTTATGTCCTTTAGGAAACAATTCCCAACTAGTAGCCACTGAATGAAACATCTATTCCCTGCATCTGCTGGACGCTCATCTCTGAGAGGATGGGAACATCTTTACCCTTGTCATACTGCTGAGTGACAAGCAGAGAACCAGGCTGGTAAAAAATTTAAAAATCTCAAGTCAGAAACATGGATTCAAATCTCAGCTCTGTCACCAACCTGCTACACAACCTTCGGTAGAAGCCAAACCTCTCTGAATTTGGCTTTTTACCTGTAAAATGGGTAAATCCCATCTTATGGCATTTATGGAAATTAAATGAAATAATTTATGTAAAGTGCCTGGCAAAAGGAAGTGCTCAATAAATATTAACTGATACAGGTATCTCCTCATTTTAACAGCGTACTTCAATAAAGACAAATGAATAGCATAGGACTTTTAATTTTAGTAGTATCCAAATTCTCCTCTAAAATATCCCTAATACTCACAATTAGTTATTGATTAAACTAATGAACAGTTTTTATTGCTCCCTTTTAATTTAATAGATTTAGAACTAGGCCTCTTCCTCCGCCTCCAATCTGGACTACTCTGCCTAGGGAGCCAGTGACCAACAGGGACCTCAAATTCAACCCCTATCACAATGAACCACCACCCCCAATCCCCTATCTACTCCTCCCAAATGCACACTCCACCTGCTCTTTGGAAGTCCTATCTTAGAGGCCTCACACCAAAGCAGCACTCTGCCTTCCAGCAAATCAGCAAGTCCAGATCTCTCTCAATCCACCCTGACCAAGGGCAGAACCTTATCATCTACTGCCTGTAACCAACCATGCCTCTTCCAATCCATCCTCCACACAGCAGTTGGTGGTATCAGTAGTGGTTTACATGCATGTACCCACGATCTGATTCAGCTGCTTTTCTAGGTCAACCTCCCCACCCTCCCTCTGAGTTCCTGAAAAGAACTCAGAGGCACCCCCTCCAGTCACATGTTATTTTCTCCACTTGGAATACACTCTGCCCTCCCCTGATCCCTCAGCAGTAGCAACCCTTTAGGTTAAGTTCTCTTTTGCAAAAGCAGTCCTCTTCCTCCCTAGAGGCGTAAGCAATGCCATCTGTATTAGTGTCCTCAGACTGCTGTGACAATAGAGTACCACAACCTGAGTGACTCAGAGCAACAGACATTTATTCTCTCAAGCACCTTCTGAAATGAAGGTGTCAGGAAGATGGACCACAGTCTCTTTGGATATGGTAGGAAACAAGCCTTTCTTGCCCCTTCCTGACACCTGGTGCTGCCCGTAATTAGTGCTGCTTGGCTTGCAGCTGCATTATGCCAATTTCTGCTCAGGTCTCCGTTCTGCATTATGTCTCCATTTCCAGATTTCTCTCTTCTTTCAAGAACATCCAACATTGGATTAGGGTCCATCTTAAGCCAGTATGATCTTACCTTGATTACATCTGCAAAGAACCTATTTCCTAACACGGTCACATTCACAGGAACTAGGGAGTTAGAATTTGAACATATCTCAAAGAGGGACATGATTTGAGCCACCATACCATCTGTGGTTCCCACTGCACCTGAGCACACCTTATTCTCTTACACAGTAATGCAATTATTTGTAGCTGTCACTGGATAATATTTCATTTATCTTTTAACCCCAAATCTCCAACATATAGCAGTTCCTCAATAAAAGCTGAATTCTCTGCAAAATGTTTCCTTGCTTTAGTCCTTTTCTACTTCCTAGCCTACATTCCTTTCTAATATATCACAATTTCTAACACTCACTACTGTACATTGCTATTATTTGGTACTTTTTGATCATTCCCAAACACTGTCTAGTGAGATATTATTTGTCATCTGTTTTCTGTATTCCTTTCAAATGTGTATATTATACACTGGACAAGGACCAAGTAAACTATGTTTATTCAACTGATATTGAATATAAAACATCAGCTAGAAATAATGATAAAATGTGTCTGTTGTGCACAGCTCACACAGATAAATTCATAGTGAACACGCAAACACATGCACAGCCGTATACACTGTATACCTGCTTTCAGCAGATGTTAACTGGCAAGACCTTTACGTACAAATTTCAAGGATAGGAACTCCAACACAGAAAACGAGCTATGCTAATCTATTTGAAAGATCACAAATGGAATCATTAGCTACCCAAAAAACAGAAGCCTTCAATAACTCTTTCCCCATTCAGAACCTAATTCCTCTGAATGCACACAAATAAGGGAAGTGGTGTTCTTGGTTCCCCCTTAGCCTCGACTGTCCCATTCAAGAACACAACTCTACACACACTACTTTCTTGCCTGTGCTCAGAAGAGTAGGGAAAACACTGAAGAAAGGCGTGTTAAAATTCCACCTAATCTAGGCTCCCAGAAGGCGAGAAATAAATACAGCGTTGCTGTGTGCTTTCCATTGACACCCACAGCCGTCAACTCTGCCCTGTTGGAAAAATCATTAGGAACGTAAGGATTAAGTTTCCCAACGCCGACAGGGGAGACAAAGGTTCCTTTGTCCGCGGAAGAGACCGCGAAGGACAGGAAGCGTTAGGGGGCGTTGGGCGGCAGCGAGGAAGGACCCGGGATCAGGACTCGGCGGCGGTGGTCGGGCGCTCGGAGACCCGGACGCCTGGAAGACGATGCTCCGAGGCTGGACCGGGCCTCCCCAGAGGCAGCGCGGACCGGCAGGGGGCGCCGGGGCTCGGCAGATCCCAGGCCAGGGCGTGCACCAGTGGTCGCACCAAGACGTGCCAGGATCCCCCGAAACGCCCCTCCACCCACACCCGAAGAGCCGAGGAGGGCGGGTGAGCACCTCCCCCCCCCACCCCCGGAAGCGGGAAGGGTGGCGGTGGTTCGGAAAGTCGGTCCCCTCCTGGTGCCGAAGGCACAGCTGTAGGTTGAGCCAAGCAGAGAAGGCGACCCCACCCCAGATCAGCGAGTCCCGAGGATGTACCCTTAACGCCTGCCATGTTTCTGGAGCTGGGGCCGCGGCTGCTTCCGGCTTTCTTCCTCCGCCCCGGCCCCCTTCCTCCGCCCCGGCCCCCTCCAAGCCAGGCCCAGGGCCGCCCAGCTGGTCCGGAGCCCCGCCCCTGGCTCGCGGAGCCACACAGAGCCCCATCTCTACTGGGCCTGAGCCCTGCCACTCACAACCACGCCCTGATCACGACCGCATAGCCCCGCCTCCTCCGCCCCTGATCCCGCCCTTGCCACGCAGATTCCCGTCTCTACTGGTCCAGATCCCTGCCACTCAGCGCCACGCCCTGATCCCGCCCTGCCTTGCCCCGCCTCCTCTGCCGCTGATCCCGCCGCCGCCACACAGAACCCCGCCCTTACTGGCTCTGAACCCTGCCACTCAGAGCCACGCCCTGACCCCGCCCCGCCACGCATAGCCCCCGCCCCCTACTCTCCATAACTCCGCCCTTAAGTTCTCAGAGCCCCGCCCCGCACACCCAAGGCTAAGCCTAGAGTAACCTGGGACCTGAGCTCTGCTTCTCACCCTCTTAACCGCCCTAAGCTCCGCCCCTCAATCTGTGGGCTGGGGCATCTGCTCTACCCAGACCACGGTCCCAAAAGCTCGCTCAGTCCTTTCAAGACGCCCATAGAAAGCCTAGCTGCCTGGAAACCCACCTGAGAGTGGAGACCGAGAAAGTGGGGAGGGAGAAGAAGGAAACAGAGGGGGAAAGTTACGTGCCGTGGAGGAAGATGAGACATGCAGTTACTAACCAGTGTAGGTTTTCTGTGTGCGCGGGCGTGTGTCTGTCTGCGCTCACGTGGCTGTGGGGGGTGAGGCGGGGCACCAGAGAACAAGCCCGGAGGAGACATGCCTTCCTAGGATCTTGACCTTAGAACTTCATGTAAACTCTCTCCTCTCTTTACTCTGGTTTATTTGTAGAGACAAAGACCTAAAAGACTTTTTTTGTGTCCATCGATTTCACGGACCTTTAAATAAAGAGCTATCATTTTTGCACGTTGGTGTACCTCAAAGGCTTCAGGTAACCAAAGCCAGTTTTTAGGTTTCCAAGCGCCACTTTTTACTTACCTTCTTTACAGGAATGGAGACTTTTGTCTTGATCTTAGAAATTATCCAACGCAAGTGCTTCTTACCTTTGGGGAAAGAGGTTCAGAAAGGGTAGGAATTATGCCAGAAAGCTCTTGGAGAGGTTGAAAAAAAGAAAAAGTGAAATTTCTGGACTTACAAGGGAAGAAAAAAAAAGTGTATGCTGAGATTGCTAAATCTACTGTGCAATAAGACACATTGAGAGGCACCACACTCCCATAACATTGGTACATTGTTATAACTGTACTTTGTTATTGTTGTTAATATCTTCCTGTTACTATAAATTATCATGGGTTTGAACACATAGGAAATGTAAATATAGGCTTTGAAACTATCCATGGTTTTCAGCTTGGCGGGGGTGGCTTGGCATATACCCCTTGTGTATAAGAGGGTGTACACCAAGTTCCCCTTCGTGTTAAAGCACCCAAGGGGAACTGCTCACCAGCCAAACCCTGAAAACCTGTGGGTTTCAGCTCCTTTAGTAGTTTAGTGCTGAGCTACTCTAGTGAGGAAGTTGGATTTTCCCCACCTTAAATGATGAGGTTATTCTATGGGGTTCAATGTCCCCATTCCCCTCCTATTCACTATCACCTTCTTTATCTCCTGAAAAGCCAGTTATAGGGGTTTGCTGGAGCCGAGCAATAAAATACTGAAAAGTGGTGAGAAGCAAGAGAATAGCAGTATTAGCCTTAGGGTGATATCTAGAATCTGAAAAATTCTGAGGCAGTGTTTGTCTCCATCTTGCTCTCTGCCCACACCAGCTGCCCTTTCCCATTCACCACTTTCGAGAGAAAGTTAGTCATCTTGAAGATGCTTTATTTAACCATCTCCTGACCAAATCTGCTTTTCCCTTGCCAGATGGGTCTTCCACTTACCCATTCCACATTTCCTGAAGAATAAGAGTCACTGAAACCTGAATCTTTACCCCCATCTTGCTATCAGTCTGTTACCTGGCTGTATGAGATCTGTGCCATTGTCAGGCTGCCTAGGATGACAGTGGAATTCTTAAGATGAATCTTAATATTCTCTCCTTGCATTCACACTATGAGCTAGGTTTTATTATCTCCACTTTACAGATAGGAAAACAAAGGCTCAGATAGTAACTAGCAAGTAGGAAAGCTGAGATCAAGTCCCAGGACACTCAATTCTAAAGTCAGATGGTCAGTGTTTCTATTATTCCCCAAAATAGATTTTATGCTCTGAGAAGGCAGGGATTAAGAAATAACAATAACAGTTTATGTTTAACTGGGATTTCAAATCCATTTGTTGATTTGATATTCATCTACATATCTACTGGTATCTTGATTGAATTAACTGAAGGGGCAGGAGAGGGGTGATCCCTTTCCCATCCTTCACAAAGTATCATTGCCAACACCCCTATAATAAAAGACAGGTTAACAAGAGAAAAGCTTAACAAATTTATTTGATCATAGTTTTATATGATACAGGAGCCTTCAGATAAAAGAGCCAAAGACCCTGAGTGAACTGTGTATTTTTATGCTTAGATTCAATGAAGCATGGACAGGCATGTACAAATACGACTGATCAAAAGGGTATGATCTAATAGTAATAGACTTAAGAGGGAAGACCAGCAAGGACTGTCAAGATTCTTCTTGGTCTCTCTGTGCAGATTCCTTCCTTCTGGGTACAGGAAGAATCCCTTCTGGAATAGGGGTCTTACAGCCTACAATCAAACAAAGAAGGTCAAAGAATTTCTTCATTGTAGACTCATACAGAAAGAAGGAGAAAAGTCAGAATAGTATCTTTAGTTTTTAATGGCTGAGTTTTGGAAATGAATTGTGGTTCTATGACCCACCTTATGGAAGAAGAGTTCTAGTTTCTATGGCTTGCCTTGAGAAAGAATGAGGTAGGTTAGAGACAGGAGGGCAGGAGAAGTTCAGAGAGAGTTTGCTTTGGGGGCCTTCACTTTACCATGTCATTTTCTTAGCCCCAATATAAAACATATCAGTAAGTTTACCATATATAGTATCATTTCTCCCTGTCCTACAGAGAATATCTGTCTCAAACCACACCTCAGAGTAAACTTCCCTAGGTCAGTTTCCTGAGGTAGGATATACAAAATCTGCCTCTTAGTGGCAAGTACCCACCTGTGAACAATTTATACACATGGTCCCTAATTCCTACTCTGCAGGGTTGTTAGGTTTCTATTTTACAAGTCATAAAAAAAGTAAGACTCATAGAGATTAAGAAAATTGTCTACCATAACAGACAATAAGTGGAAAAGTCAGTACTCAAACCCAGTCTTTTACTCTCACAGAAACATTCAGTGCTATGCCCAAACACCGTAATTCAGCTTTAGAGTAATCCAGCCCTGTTTATTTGACCTAAATTCCCTGATGGTGTTTCCAGCAGGGGAACTGCTCTGTTGCTGTGATAACTGCTTCTGGAATTCAACTTTTGTGCTCATTCCTTACACAATGGTGGTTCATCAGTGGCTTTGGGACCCAAGCAGCATTCTTCCAGATGCAGACAATACAGTGATGGTTTGATGTTTTTGAACCACAACATTTATTTGCAAATGGACATCCTGCTCAGTCCTTAAAGAACTAAAATATCTGAGACTTTGTGTCTATAATAAATCCCAGACTCAGCCCACAAATACACTTTTTCCCTTTTTCTTTTTTTTTTTTTTCTTTTGGCAGTACTGGTGTTTAACTCAGGACCTTACACTTGCTAGGCAGGCGCTCTTACCACTGGAGCCAAGTCCACAGCCCTACAAATGTGTTTTTGAAAATCCATTAATATTCTGATCAGGAGAGCAGCAGATCTATGCTGGTTCATTTCAAAACATGGTATTCACATAGCATGATCAGAGAGAGAAAGAATGTGTGTGTGTGTGTGTGTGTGTGTGTGTGTGTGTGTGTGTGTGTGTGTGTATGGATGATGAAAGTATAGGAAATCTCATCAGATTACATTTTGGTGAAAATGTATTATATGTTTTTCATATTCTTTCCCCATAATTTTCCTTTAAAGTGAATCAGGTCAGAGATGTAATTCAAATTTGTCATTGTATTCCTACAAGTACAAAAATAACTTAGGTTTCTAAAAATATTTTTGAGCCTTTTAATATACATTACAAATATTTTAGACCAATCACATTTTGTTGTGTATAATATATTTACAAAACAAAAAATATATTACAATAAATATGAATGAAACAGTGAATCAGATCAACAACAAGCTCTGTCACTACCAGATATTTAAAAGGAATCCATAAACCTGTTGGTCTGCATATGTTCAGAGTTTTCTGATAAACAGGGGTCCAGAATTATAATGTATCTGGAAAAGAGATGGGGGGAAGCCCCTGACTTTAAGTAAGATTCTTTCTCATTGCTAATTACATAATTTTAATGATATTTTTAACTGTGAACATTAATGAATTATCCAAACATGATACAAAGCTAATATAGTTCTATGATTTCAAAATGTACGTGACTTCCACATAATATCCTTTTAATTATTGTCATTATATACTGTAGTTCATACGATATCTACAAATGTGAATGAGAAAAGAAAAAACAGGTCACAGCAACATGTCTCACATTCCAGTTTTAAGTAAGACAAGCACATACTGGATCAAACATTATAATACATTAAGAAGTAACATCTAGTTTGTTATGGTTACCTTGAACAGTTTACAGCTGTGTATTTAAAAAGAGAACATTTTTTGAGAGTTTCACATTATCAATAAAATGTAAAATAAATAATTAATGTTTGTGACCAAAAAAGAAAGATCTATATGGAACCTAAAGAATTTTTGACATGCTGCTTTTCTGGTACAGTTTGCCACAAGAAAATTAAAACAGAAACAAAAAATGATTGTCTTTGAAAAACAACTTTTGAAAGCATTTCATGATATTGAGCATAAATCTTTTAAGATTAGCATCAAAATCTTCATGACCACCTGCTTTGTGCATATATATGTGCATTTAATATATATACATATATTTATATATATAAAACGCACATCATGTATGTGCTCACTAGGAGATCTACTAAAGCCACAGAATAACAAACTGCTTACCCCTCAAAATGAGAGACAGCCAAACACTGAATTGAAATCCAACCAGTTGGAGGTCTGGAAAAGTTTCCTTCTTGCCGTGCTTTCACAAAGGTCCCTATCTGAATATTGTTCCTGTAGACCTCCAACTACTTTACAACAATAAACCCCACAAAAATAATCCAAGGGATCCATAGTCATTGGTTGGGAAGGAACAGAGTTTCTCAAAGCAAATACTAACAGGCCACTGACTAGGTCTGAAGATGCACACAGCACTCTCCCTGCAACTGCACCCTTCTCCTGACTCCTCACCTTCTCCTGACCTTGTCTTTTGTCCTTATCACAACTGCTCACAAATCTACAGAACATTGAGTCCAGGTATTGATCCTGACAAAATGTGACTGGGCCAAACTGCTTTCTAATGTGTTACCAGCTAAGAAACATTTTCTTGACTAAGCAAAAAAATGAGTATTATGTCTTATGGTAAAATTGAAGTGTCTTTCAAATCAGGTTCAGAATTGTTATGTTATTAAGAGTTTTTCTTTAATCAACTATACTTTTCTCAAGGGAAAAGAGGGCAGCAGCCCAACATCCTGACCAGAAGTCAAGATTTCTACATCTTCAGAGTTTCTATTTTCTTTAATCAGCATTTGTGTTCATTTTTAACTTATCCAGGAAGAATTGGTGGTAATCCCTGAAATTTTACATAATCACTTCCCACAATCCAAGTTCCTTTATATTAGTTAGTGCTCCTGCTCAAATGACTATGCAGTATTATGCTAACAACCATACTTTGTAATTTCCATTAAAAAATAGTTGGTGGTTATGTTCCTGGAGTCTTTGTAAAACCATCACTCAAATTATCTTTCAAAAAAACCCACCTAAAACCGTTCTTTAAAACCATCAGGTAATCCTATTATCATAACTTTTGCTAATTAATCTTATTCTCACAGCAATAAGATGGATGTTATGCCTTCACCTTTGGTGGCCTCAATTTTCCATTTTCCCAGGCAAACAGCTTAGTAGGCTCCCCAAAGAGCAGGCTGGAATGTTCTGTCTCTGCAGGATCATCTATCTAAAAATTCCTTCTCTTGCTTTGGATCTTTTATGGCAGGGGTTTGGAGAAACCAAATGTCCACATTTCCTTATTATGAGAAATTAATTCACGAGTAATTTAACAGTTTAGTACTAGAAATGCATTACTGGAATTTTTGGTTCATCTGTGAAAACCTCAGAATTGTGATATACACTAAGCATTAGCACAGGTCTGCAGCTGAGACGAAAAAGCTCACAATTTAATACAAGGGCTTTTGGCCTTGGTTTTCAAATTCAGACCAGGCATCGTTTAGCTCCATGAAAATCATCTTTGCATATTGTTCATAGGGTTGCCCAGTAGCCTGTAGAAGAAAACAAAAACGCACATTAGATGCCAGAGTCCAAAATTATATTTAGATTAAATGAACTGCTAAGAAGGGTTCTAAGTAATTAAAATGCTTTCCTATAACACTGCTTCTCTTTTTATAGCCCAATCTATATGACCATAATTCTATGCCATCCCCCTGGAAATTCACATACGGTAATAGTGATCCATCAGTAAGTAGATAACAGAGCTTATTGGACAGCAAAAGATACATTTTCCTTCTCCAGAAGTGTCTACCAAATAAAAAAGCTAAATGACAGCCTGTCTCCAATTGATTGGGTTTCTAACCTCTTATTTTCCAATTTGTGAAAAGTTAAGTTCTTTGAGACACATAACAGGGGCAAACAATTTGTGCATTTTTCTGGGTTCCCATTTCTATTTTGATTGATCAAAATTCAAGTACTAGCCAAGTGCCCGTAGCTCATGCCTGTAATCCTAGCTACTAAAAGGGAGGCTGAGATTGGGAGGATCATGGTTCGAGGCCAGCTCAGGCAAACAATTCATGAGACACCATTTCCAAAATAACCAGAGCAAAATGGACTAGAGGCATGGCACAAGTGGTAGAGCACCTGCTTCACAAGTGTGAAGCCCTGAGTTCAAATCTCAGTTCCCACACACACACATACACAAAATGCAAGTATTAATGTTGTTTCTTATTAATTCTTCTATTCGAGTAGTCATAAAAAGTGAGGAGAGATGGAAATCAAATACATGGGATTCAAGCATGTGTTCCCAAGAGGCACCTCAATCATGACTTCAAGTCATGACTCACTTCTGTCTAAGATATCTGTCTGAATTATGATTTTACTAGGCCATGAGGTAGTGGAAGTTTCTAACACTGTAGAACACTTGATGCATACATACATCAAAAGACAACATAAATTGACACAAGCAGTTTATGTAAAAACAATGTGTTTAGTTCTGTTGTTAAAATCTTGCTGTTTCTCACTAATGTTGCAAAACACATTCTAATGCTTTTCACTGCTGTGTCTCCAAAAGAGAAAAGCTTCTTTCATCTAGCTCTCTGCTAGACTTGAGTTTTACTAAATACATGGCTTAATCAACCAGAAAATGGGAAGTATGTGTGTTTTAATACATGTTCATATAATGAAATGAGAACCAGACAAGTGATACGACAGGGAGGTCCTACTCACTTTATCTGGGTGCACAACCAGCACAGCCCTCCTGTATACCTTCTTCACCTGCTCTGGTGTCACCAGGTCTGCCATGCCAACTGGTTTCCACTTGGTCTCTCCAGCCCACAGCACAGTGTGCATTGTGGACAGAAGGGCTCTGATATTTCTCTCTTTGCCTTCTATCCATTCCAGAATCTGTAAATGTGGGGGAAGAGAATTAGGAAATTCAATTGTTTTCTGGTCCAAGACTCTGGAAACCTCCCCGCTCTAGCAAAATCAAACAGTTGGAGTACCCCGTACACTCCACACTGTTCCTTCTACCTGGGATGCATTTCCTTCCACCTCCACCACCTACCTTGTCTTTCTGGTCTTCAACAGCTTGCTCAGGAATCTCACAAAGTTTACCTCAGAGAGTTTGAATTCATTCCTCTTTGACCTCTTACACTTAACTACATGCTCCTAAGTATAAACTCCAAGAGGTCACACCTGCATCTGCTGGGTTACCAGAACTACATAAACATCCCTTTTAGGAAGGCCAGACTCAGGCTAAGGAATAAGGCTCAGTGGTAAAGCATGCTTAGCATGCACTGGACCCTGGGTTCAATCCCCAGCACTGCCAAAAAAAAAAAAGAAAAAGTCTTTCAAGAAAGCCAAACTTATCTAGGGCTACTGGTGAATGCTTGTAATCCCAACACTCAGGAGACTGAGGCAGGAACATGCCACTATATAGCAAGACCCTATCTCAAAAAAAAAAAAAAAAAAAAGAAGGCCAAACATGTTTTCTGGCCTGCTCTATTTTAAACATGTTCCTGTCATGATATGTGCCACACTTTATTGCAATTGTATGTTCATCTTTCCCTGCCATGAGGCAAAGCTGTGTGAGAAAAGGTACTGTTCCTTACTTATCACTCTATCTCAGGAACCAAGTAATAGACCTAACACAGAGCAGAGCTCCAAAGAGACTCAATGAATTGATCCATTTGGCCATTTATTCAACTATGAACATTCATAGATGAACCTTCAGAGTTTGAACAAATGAAGTGTTTAAGTTAAAGGAATAAAAAAATGCATTTATCATCTAACAGCCTAGTGAGTGTTTCCTGGTGTATGAATGGCTCAGTCATGGTTAATGATGGCTACTTTCCCAACACTTACATACTCTGTACCAATCAAACAACCAAACAAAGATTTTAAAAAATGATCAACTTTCTTTTATAGAAAACTGTTTAGAGTTTGCCTAATAAACTGTGATCCTAGGAGGATCACAGTCCATGACCAGCCCTGGCAAAAGCATGAAACCCTATCTGAAAACATAACTAAAACTAAAAGGACTGGGAGCATGGTTTTTGTGGTAGAGCACCTTCAAGTCTGATGTTACAGAAGTGACAATTCCTGGATGCATAAGTATTTCTCTATCAACAGAGAACAGATCCTGTTTTAGTCAACAGTCTAATAAAAAGCTCTCAATGCAGAAAGAGAACATACAAAAAATGCACTCTTCTCCTCACCAGACTCTAAGGACTTGTCTTTAGAATCTGAATACCAAGCAGCACATACAACCTCCCCGCAAAGCTACTTAGATATTAAAAGGCATGTACTCAAATCACAACTTCAGGAATCCACCAAAATACTGTGGTTGCCAGAACATAGGTGCTATGGGCTGAATGCCTATGTCATACCCGAAATCCATATGCTAAAGTCCTAACCCCCAAGGTGATGGCATTAAGAGGTAGGGCCTTTGGGAGGTGATCAGGCAATAGACTGGGCTCATGCCAATGACTCCACACACCTCTCTTTGTCAGAAGGCCTGGCCCCGTAAGACAATGACACTGAGTCAGGGGCTCACTCACCTTCAACTTCTCGGGATCCATTTCCTTAGCCATTTCCTCCTTTCTCATCTCAGCTATTGTTCGGGGTCCCTTTTTGTCTTTGTGAGCATTGAAGCCTTGACTAGAAAGTAGGTCTTCAAAATCTGCTGCTTTTTGTTTCCCTTCTGCAATACAATTTTTGAAAATTTTATTTTTACTCTTAAGCAGAATATCTTATCATTATCTCAAAGGATTTAGGATCTTCAAAGTGCTTTTCCATTCATTAATCGCCATGACACTCACAAATGCCCTGTAACAAGGCAAAAGACTGCCATGCCCATATTACAGATGATGACAGGCTACCTACACCAGGCCCCACACCACCATCCTCACCCAGATTAGTTGATCCTTTCCCTCGCTCGCCCTGGGCTGCAGGCATCGCTGAGAAGCTCACGTTGTAGTTGGGGCGGTTCTGAGGGGAGGAGTGTGGCATGCTGGGCTGGGGCTTAGCCTGTGACTGCTGCCAGTTGTAGCCTCCAGCCTGCTGCCACCCTCCAGCCATAGGCTGGGGAGATGCTTTCTGTGGCGAGCTGAGAGATGGAAATCCTCCACCCAGTCCAGTTGGTGTGGTAGGTTTGCTAGCAAATGAAGAACCACCTACAGAGCAAAAAGGAGAAGGAAGGTAAGGCTACTTTGAGTAACCTCTAACTCTTGCATCTCAAGAAACTGTTTGCAATGACTTTAGTGGAAACTGCCTTGACTGATAGCATAATTAACCTTCCTAATAGGTAAAAAAATGGCAGGCATATCTATTAGTTCCTTAATCCCCTCAGTGACACTTTTAGGTATGTTCTCATAGCCTCACATTTTCTTCAGATGAACAAACAGCAGCTCAGGATAGTTATGTGATCTTTTTAAAGTCACACAGCCAGCATGTGGAAGAATTGGAACTTGAACCTAGATCTTTGACTCCAAGCCAGAAGAAAGAGCCCTGGCTCTTCCCACCAGGTGATCGTTTCCCAACCTCCTACTGTCTAAGTAGATTTTATTTCTTTGCTAGTGTCGAAACTACCAAATGACAAGAACAGGGAATAAAACAAAGTTCACTCATTAAGGGGCTACTTAAACTTCAATTATCAGGGTTCATGATTCTTTATTTTAAGTACAAGCATGATTTAGTGCCCAAGAGTAAATAAAGATGATTTAAAATTTGACAGTTTCATCCTTTCACTGGTTGCATTTTGTTATAGGAGACCCTGCATAAAATAAGAATCTGAAATGTGTTGATCTCTTAGGGCCCTTTCATAAAATAAGCCCAAAGTAACAGTGACAATAAAATAACATTGATACAGCTCTTTAGAGTTTATAAAAAGTGGATACACACCTTAATGCCTTTGATCTACACAATACCTTTAAGGGGTAAGGTGAAGTCAAAGCTCAGAAATACTGATACACTCATGATCACACAGCTAGTTAATGGAGCTGAACTTGACCATATGCACCCGTCTTACTTTCCAGAATCCCTAATTCCTCCCAGAACTCTGAGCCTTTACCAAAACTCATCCTTTACTGTATCTACTTTCTATAGATATTTCCCCTCTGTCCTGATCTCAGGACTCCTGTTTCCTTCCCCACTGAGAATATTTTTATTATGGCCACTGGATTTAGAGCCAAACTGTGTTTGAGCCTCAGCTGTCATTCATTCTGCATTTATTCACTTCTGCACTCACTTGTATGTATTGAACATTCACTATGTGCCAGGCTACGGGAGATACAGAAAATCCCTACTCTTCTAAAGCTGGGTGAAAAATTTCATCCCTTTGAGCCTCAGTTTCCTCATCTGTGAAATTAAAATTATGTCTACATCACAGGTATAATGTGAAGACACAGGTATAATGTATGAAAGTGCTTCTCAACTCCTGAATGAAGTGAACTAAGAGGCACTGTACATTATAAAATAGGCAAACTCATATCCGAGCACCCACCACCATTATAAGGGCTCAAGAAATACTTTGGTAATACATGGAGATAATAGCAGGGCTAGTGACACACAGTGCCAAACCCTCTTCATGTGCTCTGAGTCTTCCTGTCAATAACTCCTGAACACACACTTAAGGTGGGGTATTCCTTCTGCACTGAGGTTTCATTTTGTTTCTTAAGGATGCTTAGTTTAGTCTAAATAGGTCTTAATTACTGTAAATTTTGGTAAATATGGAAAAACCTAAAGAACTAAAAAACCACTTTCCATATACCCACCACACTATCACTTATTCATTAATTTATGAACCACCTTTGCACTTCTACACACCAGGCTAAAGACACAGTGGGAAATGCAGGCACTGACACCACTCTCATGGGGCCTGTCAACTGCATGACTTTGTGATATCTAACCTTTCAGAATATTTTCTTCCCATGCTCAGCAATTCTAATTGTTAATGCTATTGAAGCAGTGAACTGACAGAAATACAAAGCACTTGCTAAACCCTGAGGCCACTGCTATCCTCATTAAAAGCTAAAGCAATGGCTCTCAACCTTTTCTGTGCAGAATTACCTAGGGAGCGCTCTCTCTCTCTCCCTCCCTCATTCCTCTCTCTCTCCCCCTCCCTCCCTTTCTAACACACACACACACACACACACACACTCACACACACACATACACATCTTGTATGACCATAGTGAGTATTTTACATTTGAGTAACATTTCTATCTTCCACTGTATTGTAAGGTCCACTGCCTGGATGGTGAGATGCAGTGATCTTCCTTCCCACCCTCAGCTTCAGTCACTCTGCACATGTTTCTGCTCCAGAGTTTCCAAGGCTTCCCCAAAAGTCTGGGGGAGGAGGGGAAAATAGATAAAAATTCTCCTCTCCCTCAATTTTCCTTATAATCCATTAACAACTTCCACCGATTTCCTCCATTAAGTGTCAGTGGTTCTGCCATTACAGAGTTCCCTTCTCTGGAAGCAGCCAGCACTTGGTCCTTCCCACACATGACTCCATTCTTATTGGTCCTCTATAATATATCCAGAATTATCTTCCTAAAATGCAAAATTAACTGCTTCCTCAACTAGCACTCAATCTGAAGTACAAACGAATTCTGAAGTCTTTCCTGAACTGGACTTAACCTATCCAAACCCTTCTCTCCCTTCTCTATCCTACCACAGATCCCAGCTCTCTGCTTTCAAGCATTGTATGTGACTTAAACATGTCCTTCCCTCTGCCTGGGCTCCTATCCCTCTGATCCAACTTCTAACTATATCATAGGTTTCAGCATAGAAGCCACCTCTGCCTGATTGGGCGATCTCAGAACACCTGCGCATCTCTTGGTCCTTAGCTCTTTTCAGATGTTGCTTTGGAACAGAAGCGATCACCTGGGATCTCACACAACCACCTGTACAAGTCACATCCAGCCTGTTATACCTGAATAGCTATGAAAGAAACCAAGGCATTGATGTTTGTTCATATCAGAATTGTTTCATGTCAAAATGCCTTGAGGAGGACTCTGGCTTTTGTTTTTTCTGCATTCTATCACAGTAGACTTCCTTACAGTAAAATGCCAGGTAATTAATACATAAAAGACAGAAAGAAAGATTGGAAAATCACAACCTTGAAACATGATAGTAGTAATTGCTTCAGGAAAGAGTCTTTTTTTGTTTGTTTGTTCTTCTCAAGACAGGGTCTCTCTATGTAGCCCAGACTGGCCTCACACTTACAGTCTTCCTGCCGCCACCTCCTGAATGCTGGGATTATAGGTGAGTGTCAACACACCCACCAAGGATCATTAACGAATGCTAAAACCATGAGGTAAAAGTCAAATGGAAAATAGGATATTTTAAAATAGGATTATCTCCAAACATCTCCCCCAAATTACATACTAGTTACAAAAATAAGCTGGTAACTTCACAGTGAATAAATCTAGCAGATAGCACTGTGATCAAAATTAAGATTAAACCCAAACTGAGGCTCTCTCCACTGGTCTATGTCCTTCAAATATCAATGCCATGGAAGGTGGAGAAGGCTGAGAAACGTTTCCAGACTAAACAAGTCTAAAAGACATGACTACTAAATGCAAGACATGTTGGAGTTTTAAGAACTTCCTATAAAGGCCACTTCTTCAGAGAGGACTTTCCTAAACACTGGTAATCTAAAATAACACCTAAATCCACCACTATTTGCCATCTTCTTCCTTATTCCAGAAAATACTAACATGCAGCATAGGAGCTATGAATGCAAACTTGAGAGCTAGGCTTCTGGGTACTGAAATCTTATGACTCAAACATGTCAATTAATTCTTTTTTTCATAGTTTCCTTACCTACAAAATGAGGATTCTAATAGTCCCTACTTCAAAAGATTATTAGGAAGATTAAATATATACAAAACACTAAAAACAGTGCCTGGCTTATGGTGAAGTCTTCAATAGACAGTAACTGTCATTAGTATTACTTTATGATTTGACATTGTGTATTTATTCATCTGCTGTTTGTTTCTCCTTCTAGAATGTAAGCTTAAGGAAAGCATGAGCTTTGTTTTGGTTTTGACCAACATTTACTCTGACCAATAGTGCTACCACATAGAAAGCACTTAGAAAATATCTGTTGGATGAATAAATGTACAAAAATGAACAGTGAATGAGATTTTTGTGTGTGGGGGGGTGTTGTCTTTGTTTTTCTGTCTGGAGTAACAAACTCAGGGCCTCATGCTTGCTAGGCAGGTGCTCTACCACTTGAGCCACTCCACCAATCTTTTTCTGTGTTGGGTTTTTTTGAGATAGGGTCTTGCAAACTATTTGCCCAGGCTAGCTTTGAACCATGATCCTCCTGATCTCTGCCTCCTGAGTACCTAGGATTACAGGTGTGAGGCACCAGTGCCTGGCTGTTTTGTTTTTGAGACAGGGTCTTGCTACTTAGTCCCAGCTCACCTCAAACTTGATATGTAGCCCAGACTGGTCTCCAGCTTAAAATCTCTCTACCTCCCAAGTGCTGGGATTATAGGTATGGACCACCATGAGACCTCACCCAGATGAGACCTCACCCTAAGTAGAATTTGACCTGATATTATTACTTTGAAATTTTCATTAAGATACAAACAAGGGGTGGGAGGAGAAGACGACTGTGTAAAATGATGTTGAGAGTTCTTAAAAGGGAAAATTGTGAAAACGAATGCAATTATGGCAAAAATGGCATGCATGCCCACATTCCCTATGGCTAACTTGCTTACGGAGGGCCCTCTAAAGAACATAGGCCATCGACATGGTCAATGTACAGCTTTGTGCAGGGCGCCCATCCTTATTTAACAACACTGCTCCACCCTAGGGAAAGAAGAAAATGGAGGAAGAAAGGACTTGGGGACAGGTAGTCCAATGAACTACTCCTTGCAGAAAGGTTCTTTGGCGAAACCACTTTGAGAACCTGGATACTGTATCCCTGTGGAAGAGCATCATCATGAACACTGATTCTCCAAACGTTTTTGCAGCAATCACAATCCACCAAACCCACGTGCACATGGAACACTTATCCTGAACCACTACTAACTTACAGCAAAAAATACTCTGGAAATGTAACACAGTCTATTTTCTGGGTAGAATTTCATAAACTGATCAGAGAGCAGTGTAGTAAATGAGCAGGAAAAAGACTAATAGGGTGAGGGTTTCAAGGGTAACACATACAGCTGCTGCCCTGTGACACAAATCCATCTGACCAGCTTCATCTCTTTCTGTTTCCCTATATATCTCTCCTTTGCCATGGCCTTTTCATCATATATTTCTGGAATCTCGACATTTATTCATACTACAAATGCAAAATAGCACATTAAAAAATGAATTAATAGAAATTATTTCCAGCCTGGTATTTGGTATCATTTTTGAAAATGCCAATCTTGACTTTCAGGATATAGCTTAATAGTATGCACTATTTGAGGTCCTGGGTAGCAATACCAGCTGGTTATGACAATCAAGATTTATATCTTAACCTGATAAGTTTATACCTAGTGTCCCAAGGTCAGCAAAAGGATCCAGAGTCTGGGGTTTGTTTTGATGGGTAGGAGTGCCATGTGAGGATCCTGTTGGGCTGGTGGCAGCTGACTTGCTACCCATTCCAAAACCTCCTGAAAAGGAAATAAGATCATTAAAAATGAGTTAATTGTCCAAGGCTGAATTCTGCAATTCAGAATTTCAGAGCTACAGCTCAGTTGTCTGAGGAACATTAAGGTTTGGAAATGTGTCAGAAGTCTCTACTTGAGTGAGGGGTGACCTGGAGCAAGGACAAGTCACAGAACAAGCACAGGTCCTTTTCTGCCCATAATGTTAACATCACTTCCAGTATTTATCACTCATGTCTCCTGACTTGGTTCTTTCTTATGGGATTTGGAGTCAAGACTGCAACTGAATTCTGGCACTGTCACTCTCTAACTGAGTTAGTTACCTTGGGCATCTTGTTTAACACCTTTGAGCTTCAATATTTTTTCATTGTTTCTCTAAAAAGAGGAAATAATACAAAAACAAAATCACAAGCAATAAAGTAAAAAATGTAGATAAATGGAACTATTTCAAGTTTAGGGAAATAGTCAAGAGAATGAAAAGGTAAATTGTAGAATCAGGAAACTATTTATAACCATATATCTGATCAGAAGTTAGAATGCAGGACATATGAAGAGTTTCTACAACTCAATAACAAATCAACAAATAGACAAAGGACTCACACAGACCCTTCTCCAAAGAAGATTCACAAATGGCCACAAGCATATAAAAAGATTCTTGACATCACTAATTATTAGGGAAAAATAAACCAAAATGACAATGAGGTTATCACCTCATAACTGTTAGGATGGCCATTAGAAAAAATAGCAAGTGCTAGTGAGGATGTGAAGAAATTTCAACCCTTCTACTCTACTGGTGGGAATGTAAAATAATGCTGTCCCTGGGGAAAACAACATGAAGGCTCTTCAAAAATTAAAAGTACGACCACGACATGCTTCAGCAACGCCACTTCTGTGTATGCACTCAAGGAACTGAAAGCAGGACCTCAAAGCGGTATTTGCATATCCATGTTTATTAGAGATTTATTCACGACAGCCAAGAGATGGGAAGAATCTAAATGTCGATCAACAGATGGAGAAGATCTGGCATATGTATACAATGGAACGTTATTTAGCCTGAGAAGGATTTTATTATGTGCTTAACAAGAATGAACCTTAGAGCATTCTAAGATGCAAAAATAGCCAGTAACAAAATGACAAATGTAGTAAGGGTCCATTTATATAAGGTATCTAGAGTAGTTCAACTCATAAAGACCAAAACTAGAATGATGGTTACCAGAGACTGGGGAGAAAAAAAAGATGGGCTATTGTTACTTGGTGGGTATAGTGTTTGACTCATGCACGATGGGAGCAGGATTCTGGGTATCTGTTGTATAACAATATGTGTGTAGTTGACAATATTCTCCTGTTTGCTTGTAAACTGTAAGAAGGGAAAATTTTATGTTGTGATTTATTCTGTTTAAACCACAATAAAAACTTCAGAAAGTTGTGATAAGTACATTGTGTACACACATATCTTGTATGACATCAGAATGCAGTCACTCAAGACAGCTCTCAATAAATGTCACAGTAGCCATGAGGAGATCTAACTTATTACAGACAAATCCAACCTCAAAAAGTACTTTGTGAAGAATATTCAGCATCTTCTCTGTGCCAGAAACTCTCATTACACAATTGTGTGTGATAAAAATTACCATCTCCATATTTCAGATAAGAAAACTGAGGCTCAGATTTGTGCAAAAAACCTCACGCGTTTCTAAGTAGTAGAGTTCGAGATACATCAGATCTGTCTGAATCTATTGTCAAGACAGATGTTCAGCAGATGAGACTGAGAAAAGTTAAATAATACACACTAAGTGGCACAATCATGTCAGAAAAGCTCTGGCCAAATATGAATCCTTAGGAAATATCAACACAAATTACACAAGTGTGCTCTGGGTAACTGGTACTCTGCAAGTGCTCACTTCATCATGGTGAAGAAATTATGCTTTAGTGATTGGATAAGTGCTTACAAAAAATAACCTGCTGACCTTTACCTGGTTTAGTATGCCAGTCCCAACCTGCAGAAACATCTGGCTGAATGTTCACAGCAGGTGTGCTAGAAGCTGAAAGTGGAGAGAAATGAGAACAAAATAGCTCAGAACCCACTTTTCTGAGTTCACCCAGGATAAAACCATCCCTTCTACACCCTTCATGGCTTCTCAAGATCCCAACAGATGGCTTCTTCTTCTGAGCTTTTGCCTCACTCTGCAGCACTGGGGACTTTCTGCTTTCATTTATGAGCTCACACGAGGCTCAGTAGAAGCCATGTAATATTTATTGTCTCTGTGCTTTCTTTGGTTCACCTTTGTTTTACTTCCATATTCACATGCTTGGAATTACAACTGTGCATATGTCTCTCTTCATTAAATTGTGAGCCCCTCGAAGGCAAGAATTGTTCTACTCATCTGTGTGTGTCCCGCCTGTACACTTAACAGTGGGTAACAAGAAAAGGGGAAAAATCCTTAAATCCAACTCACTTTAGCTTAGCATTAACAAGGGCACCAAAGTGTGACCCACTTAGATCTGATATTTTCTTTCCTCTTCTGCTGTGACACAAATTGATAATGATGAGTCATTCAGAATATGTACTGGTTACTAACTATCCACCACCCGCTATGCTGGTGACAGGATATATCTATTGTCACTCAAAAGAAGGCCATTACAGCTTCAAAATGGATTGTTCTGACCCTTCTCAAAACTCCAAACAGAATTTAGAAGAGATGTTCTGCTATAAAGAAGAATTTCTTTCTATGGTAACTTTAGGCTTTGTCCATAAAAATCAGTAAGAACAAATACTACGTTAATATTGCATATGGGATTGAAAACACACATACACACACAAACACACACACACACACCACCCAAAGAATGATCAAGACATCGGGATTAGCATTAGCCCCACCATGTTCACTGTTTTGCTTACTTAGTATGAACAATTACATCTTGTATCTTCCTACACTTAACTTAAAAAAAAGAACATACCACTAGCGACAATAACAGTTCTTTCCTTTCTACTCCCTCTGGTTTTTTTTTTTTTTTTTGGGGGGAGGGGGTATTGTTGTTATTGTCGTTTCGATTTTTTTGGTGGGTCTAGAGTTTGGACTCAGGGCTTCGTGTTTGCATAGCAGGCACTCAAAAAGCAGACTCTCTACCACTTGAGCCACGTCTCCCATTCATTTTGCTCTGTTTATTTTGGAGATGGGATTTCGAGAAATATTTGCCCAGGCTGACCTCAAACCATAATCCTCCCAACCTCAGCCTCCCAAGTAGCTACAATTATAGGCCCAACTTCTTCCTTTCTTTTCCTACAGCAACCCATGAAAATTGAGGTGGTAATTAGATAGTTTTACTGATATTTGTTATCTGATTCCTTCTTAGCTGTGATCTTAGTCTTACATCTATTAGGATACAGAAGGAGGCGTTAGAGCTGCATCCTTATTACTAATCAAGCCTACACATCTCAGCTGGAGGTGTGGCTCAAGTGGTAGAATGCCTGCTTTGCAAGTGTGAAGTCCTGAGTTCAAACCCCCTGTGTCACCAAAATAAATAAGTAAATAAAATTTTAACCGCCCCCCCCAAAAAAAAGCCTACACATCTCTTACAGCAACCTACCATATGCAAGTCATCACACCAGGAAGCAGAAACATAAAAGACATGTTGCCGTGCCCCTGGAAACTTAAAATATGCCAGAGATAGGAATATACAAATGAAAAAGTAAGTGCCTGATATTTAAATCATAATTTTGTACTTTATTATGGTTAGTTGCTTACTTGTGCTTTTAACACCATATCACAAGTGATTATTCTTTTAAGAGTAGATATTCAATATTTGTTTAATTCAAAGGTGGTATCTCTTGATTTCCAGAAGAGATTGGTGATGCCTTCTAGAAACTCAGGGGAAGCGTCCCAAGGATTTGACAGTGATCAGTCTGACCTCCCCACACTGACTTCTAAGTCTTACCTATGTGCTAACCTACACGGAGATGATGCAACTGGTTCACAAAGACTGAAATGATCATTTCTTTCCTACAAAGCATCATGGGAAATTCTCTTCACTCTCTGGCGTGATACAGACCAAAATGAGGAATGTGGCTACAAAGGAGTGCTAGCTGGCCTAAAATGGGTGGTAAACAACATGTTCCAACCCGCTCACCAGAACCAGAGTACTGGATCCATCCACTAGGCTGGAGTACTGACATCCATGTGCATGAGACATCAAACAATACTGCACAGAAGGGAGAAGGGTAAGGAAGAGTCATGGGGGCGGGGTTAGGCTGATTAAAGTACAATATATTTACAGGTAAAATCCCAAGGCAAAACCACACTGAACAATGAGCAGAGACTTGAACAATGAAGGACAGGAATGTAAAACAGGTCACGTTAAGGGGAAGGTGACTAATGGGAGGGGGAGGGTAAAGGAGGGAGAATATGATTAATGTGCTTTTATACATATATGAATATGGAACACTGAAAGCCGCTGAAGTCATTTTAAGAAGGGGTACAGGGAAGAGAAGAATAATGGAGGGGATGAATCTAGTCAGTGTACATTGTACGTATATATGAAGATGTCACAACACCCCTATACAGCTATTATATACTAAAAAAGGAAGAGTTAAAAACACTAGTACTCCTATCAAAGCAATAATTTCAAAGTATTAGAGTCAGGAAAAGTAACCTTATAGAGGATACTACCGTGCATCAAAGAAACATTGATAGGAAAAAATTTATTTATTTAATATTTATATATTAGAAACAAAGATAGGTAGCACCTACTGTGTCAGTAGTTCTCCCAGGCACTAAGGAAGCATCAATGAACAAACCAAACCAAAATCCCTGTGTTAATGAACCTCAGTCACACTTACAGCACACTCAAATCAGACTAGCCACATCTCAAGGGCTCTACAGCTGTGTGTGGCTAGAGACTATCACATTAGATGAAAGAGCTCCCCACATGAGGGTGGTGGGATCCCAAATTTCACTTGTGGAATACTAATTTCATGAAATGATAACATATTTTGTTAATTTAAGCTCTTATTTTTCCACATTTCAAAGATTTCTCCAATCAGGATGCACCTATCAATTAAAAAAGCAGTTTTAAAAAAAATTTTATTGGTACATAAAATACTGGCATCTCTTACAATCAATGGTACATTATGATTCTGTGTAAAAAAAAAGAAAAAAACTCCACAATCAAATAAGTTTTAGAAAAGCTGAGTAAAACAATGTTAAGCAAGCTTCTTTCCTATAAGACATCCCAGAGCTTTTAATATGTTAATGTGAATTGTTAATTTCCAAAGGGGAAAAACATTACATAGCTTCTCACACACACACAAAAGCACCTGCTGATGCTTTTATATCTGCACACTTCCTAGTATTCTGCAGAAACCTATGCTGCACTGAATGCAATGTAAGTCCTTACCATGCACTGTAGGTGAAGGACTTCTGGTGGGCTGTAGAAAGGGGTCACTGGAAGCACTGGATGTGCTCAGAAAAGAACCCAGCAAATCCTGATCTGACGGCTTAGAAGGTGCTCCAAACGGGTCAAAGGTGGTACCTAGAAAACAACAGGGAAAATGTATTTCTTAGTCCCATAAACTCACTTATTCTACAAATACCTGAGTTGCTACTATTGCTTGGCCCTAGGCCAAATACTTGAAAAATCAGTACAATGCCTGCCTGTTGGCTCCACAGGCCTTTCTATCCTGGTCTATCTTCCAGGGCTAACAATGGCCCCCCAGGATTTCTGACCACCAAAGAATAATCCCACATTTATAGACAAAGGAAGAAGCTGGACTTATTTATGAGATAAATCATAAATAGATTATAAATGAGGGGCCTTTAAAATCTTAATAATGCAAAATCAGCCAATCCAGATTACAGACTAGGTGAAAAGACAAGGTCACCAGTGATGACTCCATGAGTACCTAAATCATGCATGCACTGTAGGAGGTGTTTAGTGACCAAACTCTGCTTACGATGAGTGTTCACATTCAACGAAGCAATGGGCAAAGACCAGGCAGAAGGGCTCTGCTATTAAGATGAACAAAAGAAAACCCCACTCACTAGGTTTTTTAGTTTTGTTTTTAGTGGTCTCTGGCTCACTTGAAGGTTTTAAAAACAATAAAATGAGAGTAGTGAATAAAACTGAATTCTCATACTGTCTTACATGTATGAAACTCAAATATCTTTCTCAGCAAGCTATAGCAACTAGATTCATTGAAGTAAGGAAAAATTTGTGAATGAATTAAGAAAACTGAAGAAAGCAGGAAACCACAGTTGCTAAAAATAATGCCTGCAACAACTACCACTATTGTCCTTTCTGAGGATTGCACTGTCTTTCACGAAGATCTCAGCTGACCCCCAATTCTGCCCTGTCAGATAGAAGTGGATAATGAAACTGAAGCTCAGAAAGAACCTCAGAAACTTAGCTTCTTTCCCAAGATCAGGAACATAAGAAAACTGGAAAAAAAATTTAAAGTAAGAGCATGGAGGTCAAATATCCACTCTTACACTGTTCTACAAAAATAGACAATATTTCTATTTTCTCTTGTGTTCTCCATGTAAGGGGACCTAAATATAGACTTCTAAGAGCAGTTCAATTCTGTGTGCTTGACCCAAAAATTAGAATTCAAACCTGAGAAGTATAGCACACCAGGGAAACAATTACCTTCTCCCACTCGAAGGGTTGGTGACGCGGAGGTGGAGGTGGTGGAACGGCGTGGCGTTGACTGGGTGGATCCGGGTCCACTAGGATGAAACACGTCCTCCACCCCTGACTGTCCAGCCTGGGCAGGACCAGCCGCACCTCCGCCGCCAAATAGGTCACTCAGTAGTTCAGAATTGGTGGGAGGAGCCGCGGGCGGAGAGAAGTTCTTACTCAGGTCGGACCCCTCCAAGCCCAGAAGGTCCACCTCTTCCGCAGGTGGAGGGGCAGCTGGCTCCTGCTGCTTTTTGCTGGGCCTCTTGGCTCCGTGATGTTTGTCACCATTGGCATTGCCGTGCGGACTAGAAAGGGTTAGGAGTTCATCATCCGATTGCTCACTTTCCTGATTCACTAGTGCTGCGTGGTCCTCCTCACAGAGCGATTTCTCTGCTTTCTGATCTAAGAAAAGCCAGTAGGCCAATAAATGGTTACTAACAGCAGCATCTCAATGCTGAGTATTATTACTATTATTAATTGCCAGGCACACTGATAGGTACTTTGGAAAACAACAATAGTAACTCCAAGTTTCACTGACTTTTAATTTTCCAGGTGACTGCAGGCAAAAGCAAGCCCTTTCTGTAGTCCAAAGCAAAATGACTCACACACTACTAGGTAAACAGAATGGCTCTGCTTCAAATCATCCTTTAGCCATCCCAAAAGCAAACAGATGGGCCCAGGAAGAAGGTCTCTTGTGGGAAAAGAATGGAGAGCCAGGGAGTGACTTGCCTGGCCCTACTTCAGACAGTCTTCACAGAACTTTGTTATTTAATAACACATTCCAAATCAGGTACAGTCCCACACCCCTCATCCTTAATTCTGAAATGCAAAAGGCTATGGGAAAGGAAAGGCTTTCCTACCTTCAGTGTAAATTCAGCTGGCAAAAAAAACCTGATCTTAATATGCATGATTACAGGTTGTTCTCTGAGCTGCCACTGGGGATGTTAAGTAATAGATAACTTATGTGCCATATCACCTTTATAAAAATGCAAAAAGTCTGCATTTCTAAGCATATCTGGCTCAGAGAGGTTCAGGTAAGAGATTGTGCACCTGTGCTAAACCTATTTCAGAGAGTGACTAGACACATTACTTGTAAATTACTTACTAAAATGGCAATGGAAAGAGTGAAGTTTTATTAAAAGCCCTTGCTGTGAGGAAGGAAAGAGGTAAGGAAAACCAAGAAAGAGCTGCAAAATCCACGTGCTGTCTGGATTTGACTCGGTCCTCCAAGTTTGAGATGTTTTTGGTCCTATTTCTCAAAATAAAATTCTGAAAGTCTACTTTTAATTCAAAGGATTTTATGAATAATTGCTTCACAAAACACTGAAAATTGCTATATCAACAGAAGTAGTATCTTACATTCACAAATCAGAGGCAGATCAAGAGAACTTTAGCAAGACCATCCCCAAAGTCTTATGTAATGTCCTGACTTCTCAATTTCACACCAAACTTTGCAGTTAATCTCAGCAAATTCTAAAGCAAGAATGTGTGTTCACGTGCATGGAAGCAACTCTAGGAATCTCTCTGTTTATCTCAAACTAGCAAAAACGCTATGTCTTTATTATTATCTCCTATGTTTGTTTTCAACAAAAACGGAAAACAAGAGGCTGGAACAGGTTCTGCCCAGAAGCTGGAGGGGTGGGGAGGTGGCACAAACTATGTATACACATGTAAGTAAATGTAAAAACAATAAAATAAAAGGAGAAAGTAAAAAAAAAGAATGGCAATCTACAGATGGTTAGCAGTCTGAAGTGATATGTTGAGAAGAATTCTGAAAATCTCTCCAGGGTCAGGAGAAAAGAATACGGTGATGGAGCCCTGATTTCTGCTAATGGTTTTAAAGCAAGTAGCAGAGATACAAGTCAAGTGTTTGTTTTCCCTATGCCAGGTAAGCCCCCTTCTGCCTTGCCAATGACTACAGCAAACTGGGAGAAACACTCGACTTTACATTTTTAGAATATTTAGTTGAAGACAAGAAATAGACTCCTTTATTGATGTCTTTGTGTTGTCAGCAGTCTAAAGGGAGATCTTAGAAAATATCACACTTATATGTCAATCTGGAAAAGATGTGGTCCAGAACACAGTGTAGAGAGAGAATGTAGGATTTACCATAAGAAGGTCTTTTGCATGGAGTTGAACAAAGGGAGTTGCCTCATCTGAAAAAGTAGTGAAAGGTGTGAAACAAGGAGGAAGGAATCTGGTTGAGTTCTAAGTGCTGTTTTAATGTGAATTGCTTCAGGGACTAAATGTCTTTTAAAAAGAACCACCTAACTTAATCTCATAATCAGCTAATCCTATAATTTACGGAAATACTTGGAAGAGTGTGAAAGGGGGTAAAAGAAAGGGAAGGGAAGGGAAGGAACTGCTTGGAGTACCTTGCCAACAGAGAGAGGCAAAGAAGCCACCTTGCCCAACATGCCTGGGGTTGTCTGGAGGGATATCTATTGGAGCCTGTCCTGCAAAACAAAAGGCCATGAGGCATCAATGAAACACAGGAAATAAGGCAATGTAATAAGAAATACCAAGACTTTTCCTGAAAACCAAAACCAGCAGGTATCCATACCTCCCAAGGCCAGAGTATCTTGATGTTCCTGGTGAGAAGAGAAGAGAATGCTAGGGTTGACATCTTTTGTGCAGTAATGCTCCCATGGTGGGGTTAAGTCTACCGCTTTGTCATGGGGCTGTAGTTCTACATCCAACATCACCTGAAATAGCTGAGGATATTTTTCTGGTACATCACATGCATCCAATTCAGGCCTAAATGGAGATTTAAAAGAGTGACACCAGTGAAAAACAGTGGAACCAGAATGATGATCAGCACAGAAGTGATCTTAGGATGACTTTTAGGTTAAAAGAAACTCATTTCTAGGGAAGACTCAATTGTTAACTAGGTATGTTGCTTTGCTTTTCTGTGCCTTGGTTTCCTCATCTAGAGAAAAGAAGAGAATAACACCTGTTCAAAGAATTTGGACACTAATATATGTTAAATCATTCTGGAAAACAGAGCTGATACATCCAGCCAGTATGCACTAGCATGGCCCATAGCCACCATTCTGAGCCCTTGATTGTCTACCCCTATCCTGGTTTACGCAACACCCACCTTTCCCCAGCTTCAGCCACCCTGCCGACTTTCCTAGCCAATCTATGATATAGCAACTAAAGAGCAATGTCAGATGCAAAGGGGTCCTCTTGTGGTATGACCTCAGTGGTATGGCCAGGCATCCATTCTAATGGGTCATGGCTAATTACACACGATTGGTTGAACTGCCATCCTGTGGCAAACACAGGGATACACAAATGCAAAGGATCAAAGTCATAATACATTGTTCCCTTGTGTTCCCTCACATAGAATTTTAGACCATTCTGGTTGAAGTGTTTGATCCATTTGTACCTCTTAAGACAAATCATACTTAATTAAAAGATTTAAAAAACAGCCAGCCTCTCAGTACGGTGAAGCTACACTCAACAGTCCTACTCCAGAACACAGGACTCTGGGAGACACTGCAGCATGGCACTAAAGAGGCTCAGAGCTTCACAGCCATACTGGTGAGAAAAGATCTTTGTCTAAGCAGCACTTACTTGGTGAACTTTAAAACTGTTGTGTCCAGGGGTATGAATCCAGAATGGAACTGGAGCTGGAATATCTGTGTGTTGGTCACCTGAAAATATGTGAGAGAAGCACATTACAATCCATGAGAGAAAAAGGAAAATCTGAAGGTCTAGGGACATGGCTCAAGTGGTAGAGCACCTGCCTAGCAAGTGTGAGGCCCTGAGTTCAAACCCCAGTTCTGCCAAAAAAGCGGGAGTAGTAATCAAACCCAGAGATCGTATTTTGGGGAACCATATTTCTACAGCTGATTCTTTGTTTTCTATGAATACTAAATGATCTCCCAGCTTCCTTTCTAGCCTCTACCCTCTGTGAGCTCTGCCTCAGCAAGCTGGTTCCTCGTTTACTGATGTTCCATGCTTACGCCTTTTCCCCAGGACACTGTTCCAGCCAGTCTGAACTCATCCTTCAAGGTCTACCTTGAAGGTCATCATGCTCTCTGTAGATTATCTGGGCCACCACTGGCTAAAACAAACTGTTCTCATTACAGCACTTCATCTTCCCTTTAAAATGGTACTATGGATACTTGGACATGTAAATTTCCCCTCTAGGCAGAATTTCTTAAAGGAAACAACATAGCCTCAGTCTAGTCTATCCTAAACATGTAGGCAATGGTTGGAACAGAGCATGAATTCAGTAAATATTTGATTAATTAAAACACAATCACTTGCAACACCATTCCTAGCATCCAGAGTGGCAATAACTCAAATATCTATCAACCGGTGGCGAGATTAATAAAATGTGGTATACAATGGAATATTACTTAGCTATAAAGGGCAAGAAAGTACTGATACATGCTGTCACATTGATAACCCTACAAAATAATATGCTAAGTGAAAGAGTCAGCTGCAAGAGACCACATATTATATGATTCCATTTACACGAAATGTCCAAAATATATTAGGACAGAAAGGAGATGGGGAAAGGAAAATGAGTGGTAACTGCTAATGGGTACAAGGTTTCTCTTAAGTCAGGTAAAAATGTTCTGGAATTTGATAGTTGTGGTGGTTATGCAACCTTTTGAATATACTTAAAACCAATGCACTGTGTACTTTAAAAAGATGGCTTTTATGTAATGTGAATTTCATTTCCGTAAAAAACTAATTTTTTCACATCACATTCTTAGTTGAAATCTCACCCCTTAAGCTAATCCAAACAGAACACTGTAAGAAAGGCACAGCTTCTAAAGAACATGGCAGGGTAAAAGTTCCAGGGCTACCACAGCAATCACGCCAAGGACTTTGGGCAAGTAACAAGCTCTCTGACTCGGTTTCCTCCCCTATAAAATGAGGGAGATGGATGTAAACATCTTTACAGGCTCTTTCTTGTTCCAAATGCAAGTTACTAAAGCCCAAAGGACTGGGAGAAGAGATTCAGAAGTACCCTACTAAAATCTCAGAGGAGCTAATGCCATGATTCTTTGTGAAAGCTTACCTTAGCCTGCAGCCGGCTCCCGATGGTTGACCTCAAGTGGTACATAGAAACAATCACGTCTCCTTGTACAGTGATGTTCAAAGGAATGAAGATTTTTCCATCTTGCACACGGTATTCTCTTGAAATAGACATCAAAATAGACATTGGAAGAGAGTCTAATATGGTACAGTCACAGAAATACAGGTATAGCCCTCTGTGGCTCTGACCAAAGGACCTGTTTGCCCAGGCCTGGACCCAAAAAAACACTTCCTATTTGAGCAAAATCAGGAGTACAGTCAAAGGACTCCTAGGTGCAGACTGGTTCTACAATGGGAGAGCACTGGTCTGATGCAGGCCCTCTCCATCCTGACTGGACTCCAGGTAGTGTATCTGCTTATCAGACCCTTTCTTTTCTTCAAATGCATCACCCTTCATATGCTTAGCTTTTCCTAATCTTAAATAGTAAAGGTAGGTAAAGGGAACAAAAATCCAACCAAGATCTGTTTAGAAATAGAAATGCCATGCTCTATGAGGGTCTTGAATGCTAATCCCCCAATTCAACCTATTCCCAACTAATTTCATTTTATGTTACCACCCATTCTCTTCTCTCCAACCTCTCCAAGACCTCCCACTGGCATTAGGGATCCTATAAGTTCTTTAATTAAATCACCATCTACCTAACTGTTCACCTAGAAACCTCATTCATTTCTGATTTACCAAATTCCATCAAAGCCATCTCCTTCCTAAATGTCTCTGTTCTCCTACCTCCATTGTCTTAATGCTTGCTATAGTTCATGCCAGTTCCTTAGCCTATAGCACCATTCGATGTGAAAAGGAGCTACAACATCCTGGGATTTAGTTGGGCTTGTCTATGATCACTACTGCTGTCAATCTTTTTTTTTTAATTAGTCATTTCACAGTGCTATAGTCCTGCAGAAAAAATATAATCCAATTTACATAGGAATTGACCAGTACACAAGAAGAAGTGAAGAAAAATATCATAACTTACTTCATTCGTTCAAAATCTGTGCAGGTTGAATATATTTTGGTTTCTCCAAGCAGAACATCACAGTAAGGGCGACATCCATTTCTCTGCTTGTTGAAAAAAGGGATTGGACTGACAGTGATCGCCTTGATGGTGAGAGGCTTGAAGTGAGGACGGTAGGGTTTGTCTGCCAGTAGGTCACACATATAGCCCAGATATCTGAAACATGAGATTGCTATTCTGTGAGGCCCATCACACCAGAGTAAATGAGCAATCTTTGCTATGAAGTTTGTTGTTGCAATAAAAATTTACTAGCATTAGCAAAAGAGAAAGCAGAGTTTTTATCCACTGACACCATTATACTCCCAAAGACCAGATAAAGGGGTATTTATTAAATAAAAAAAAAAGTTTATAGGCACCAAGCGTGATGCACACCTGTAATTCCAGCACTTAGGAGGCTGAGACAAGAAGATAGAAAGTTCCAGGCCAACCTGGGCTACATAGCAAGAACCTGTTGCCAAAACAATAAATGAAACAAAAGCTTATGGGAGCTTTACACTAGCTCAATATCTGAACACCTATTCCTGTTTTATTCAGCAGATTAAGTTTATCAACAAAATGCTGATTTGGGATAAATTTTAGGATTTTATTATCAAAAGTACTTCCTTTGTTATTACTGTTGTGCTGAGGGTACTTGTGATGCTTACAAAAATTCTTACAATATATCAGATATATCATAGTTGAATTCACCTCCTTTATCATTCTCCTTTATGAAGTACTTCCAATTCAAAAAAAATAAGAAGATGCAATTTAAGTAGGAATAAAGGAAATAAATTATGACTATAGGAAAGGAAATTAATCAGTTATCCTTTGTCCCTATATCTCAGTCATAAGAGAAGTCTGTCTTAAAACTTATTCTCTTTTGAGTTTCTTCTTGTTAATCATGTCTCCCACATGATGATCACCAGGGGAAAGTATAACCAGCTACTGCTTGCATTTCAGTGAAGATCTAAATAATGAAACAAAAAAGGGACTGCTCTTAGGGCTTGGGATCAGAGACAATGGCATGCCTACATCAATCAGGTATTTTAACAGACCTGGGCAAATCTGAACCGTTGTCAGTCCAATATTCTCTCCTATAAAATGAGGGAAGTAGACATAAGTATTCTGGAAAGTTTCCTTCTCATTTTAAAATAACCAACTTTCATATAGGGGTTTTAAAAACTATATGAAAACCCAATATCCTAATCCAGTTTAATTATTTCCACAGATCAGCATAATGCTAAATGTTCCTATGAGACAGATGTCAAACAGTACATGGTACCCATTGGGCCACACTTGCACCAACCATGTCCCTAGCTTACTATACCTCCTGTGGGATGGCGACAGTCCAATTCCTGGTCGCTTTGCATAGAGCAATCGAACGGCGGGGCCAGGAGTAGAGTAGAGATTACAGAAAATAAACATAGCACCAACCAGAATTGACGATGCCGCCCGTCCATCCTGTCAAAGAAGACACATAAACTCACTAGGAGCAGATCAAATCTGAGAATACCTGTACTTGCAATTCACAGAGAAAAGGGGTAGGGTGGGGGCGGAGTGGATCCTCTTACCTGGACGTGACTTTCATTTCAGAATTGTTCATTTGAAAACCAATATCTTTCCTGGTTTTCAAGTCACAAAGCAGCAAGGGAAGGCTTTTTTTCCTTAGGATAAAACTGACTATATATTTACCCAAGAAATCCAGCAAAATTAATTTGACTTGCACATATTTGCTGAAAAATAATATAATCTTCAAAGTAACTTTGGACTTACTGTATCCAACTATTAGTTGGAGGCTCTTGGTTTAGGACTGGAAGTAAAGAGCTCAGGTTAGGTAAATGCTGCTTGTTGGGATGCTATATATATATATATATATATATATACACTTCACTCAAAGTATGTTCCTACTCAATGTAAAAATTTCACCTCATTCAATATAATCTGTTATGGACTGAATCCCTGTGTCTTCCAACCCCATTGTGATGGTATTAGGAAGTAGAAATCTGGGGGTTAATTAGGTCATGAAGGTACCGCCATCATGAATGAGATTAATGCCCTTCCAAGAAGAGGGCTTGCTCAGCCTTTCCCCCTCCCACCACCCTCCCTTCTTCTCTCCTCCACATCTCTCCCTCTCCTTCTCCCTCTCTCTGCTTTCAGCCATGTGAGGACACAAGGAGATGACAGACATCTACCACCCAGGAAGAATCCCTGATCAGATACTGGATCTGCAGACACCCTGATCTTGGGCTCATCGCCTCCAGAATTACGAGGGAAAAAATCCTCTGTTTAGGTCACTCTGTCCATATTGTACTTGTTGTAGCAGCCTGAGTTGACTAAGACAACAGTTAGTAACTCTCCTGACAGTTGGTGACTCGGAGTCTTTTAGAATACTCTAAGTGATAAGGATATTAATGCTACTTGAAGTGGCCCACTCCAGTTTACAAAGTGTTTCCTTATACTGAATGTGTTGAATCAAAGTCAATTTCTCCAGGGCTGGTAGCAGGGTTCAGGTGATAGAATTCTTGCCTAGCAAGCACAAGACCCTGAATTCAAGCCCCAGGACCATCAAAAAAATAAGTCTATTCCTCCACAGTTTTTACTCAATGATTTTCATTCTTCCTTCTGTAAGAACAAAAGAATAAACCTACTTTTCTCACTGTGAGAGCCCTTAACACATCAGAAATGCTTTCCCTTTCCACCAACACTTCTGTTTTCCAAGTTAGAGCAAGCCTAATCCCTTTGATTCTTCCTCCTTTGACATTCCATTCTAAGAAATATTATAATTTAGTGCATTTCCTCTGAACAGACTCAAGTTTTAAAACATCAGCCTTTAAAGGTGCTGTCCAGATGTCAAACGCAAAATGTGAAATGAACTCTGAACAACTAGAAAAGAAATATCACCTTCCTTAGTCTGGACACTGTGGTTTTATAACATAACCCCAGGCCAGGTAAGTACAATGCAGGCTAAGTCACTTCATAAATTCATATTGATCTCTGTATCCATTAAAACCCCTAGTTCTTCCTCAGATGATCTGTTAAGCTAATAGACAATTATGCTTAATCTTTTAGAACAAGAATTCTGGGCTATGCATTTAATTTCACATTGCTAATTTCTGTTAAACAACCAAACTACAAGAATGATTAAAATCCAGGTTGACTATGTAACCATCTCAATTATGAAAAAAACCAATAAGCTTGATTCCACATCTTCATCAAAGTTATTGATTTATAAAAGTAAATTTTCCCATAAGGATGTTGATCTATTAGTTACCTACCTTTAGAAACAGATATTTGGTCATAACCTAATTTAATATGTAGCAATTTAACCCAAATTTCTCCATCTTGACCATAAGAAACTAGGAAAACTCATGCAGGAATTCAATAAACTATCTCACCCAGTCTGCTAGCCTTGCTTCACAGTTGGTGTGTTGTTTGTGTTCACGAGTCCATATGGACTCTTTTTTTTTTTTTTTTGAGGAGTTAAAAATCATCTGTGCAAAGATTCATTAGAATTTTTGCTTTGAAGTACCATTAGGCTCCCTAGCCAGGACCAACTTCTTCCATCTTTGAGGGGAAATCCCCTCTCTTCACTTGCCTGGTACGTCTTCTCATTCCCTGATAGAACAGGGAAGCCACAATTGCTTCTCCAAGTGCTTTCACCAATCTGCCACATAATTTAAGTACTATGAAACCCTCCTACTTTCTCACTACCTATCGGCCTTGTCCTAATTATCATGTTATCCCCTTCTTGCTTAATATTTAGTCCTATGAAAAAAAAGAAACAGAATAAAGGTGTGAGGATTATACCTGTGCCTCAAGAATTTGTTGTTGGCCTTATTCTGTATACAACTAGAAGAAAGTAGTTTTTCTCAAACATCATTCTCTTTAGAATTTAGCCTTCCTGACACTCTCAATGAGTCCATGGTTCTTGGATATGTGTCCCTTCCTTCTACTTATCGTGCAGTTCTTTCTAAAAGTTTTATTTTTATTAAAGGACTGGTATATGCTTGTTATTTTTTACGAATGTGGAGTACACATAGGGCAAGTTGAAGCAGTCGTCCATAGCTTCAACTCCATTTCCAAGACTGGTATAGACGTCCAACTCAGATGTGTCCTTTATAATGGAAGCCATAGAACATATTGTCAAACCACAGTTTTTTGTCAGCCTCTTCTCTTTTCTTCTTCATGGGATTTTTATTCTTTATGCTTGTACCATTCGAACTGGAAGTCTGAAGTCTTTCTTGAGTCATTACACAGTTGTCAGACCCAGGCCTCTCTGAAGTTTTAGAAGATTTTTGAGGGAAAATTACCAATGCACTTAAGGCTGTTTTGTGTCTGAAAAGTAATCCTGTTCTGTTGTGTAATCTGCTGTGCCTACAAAAGGAAAACCTTATAGCCTTTGACATTAAATTCTTACAAACACCAAGTGTTTTGCCTGATTGCCAAGTATTTGGGACTTGAAATAGAAAGAAAAAAATGTTCTTCAACTTTCTTCCCTGCCTCAGCCAGCTGGCTCTCAAGGAGGAGGAGGAAAACAATCCAGTAACATCATAGTAAATATATATATATATGTATATATACATATACCGAAGTTGTTAAAGCAGTAGATTATTTCCAGTGCTTATGATCAGACTCCATTGGTGCATTCACTTGTTTATATACTCAGTCACTTATTCAAACCCTTTGTGCCTGAGTTACAAGGGTAAAAGAAAAGGGGCACAGTTCTTTTCCTTTAAGATAATAATCTAGTGGGAAAGCAGGAAGAAGAACAGCTTAGTATGACACAGTATATTAAATGCCACAGAAGATGTTTAGATACATAATAGAAATGTCTGTCTTGTGAAAAATACTCAAGAGATTAAGATTTCACTGAGTGTTGAGCTTTAAAGGACAGGTAAAATGCCTGAGAAGAAGGGTTGGGGAAAGGGACTCTAGGAAGTTAAGAGCCAGAAAAAAATCATCAGTCCCATTGGTAACTGCTCTAAAATGCAGTCAATCTATGTAACTACTTACAAGGGCATACATGCCTTTTTTTTAAAACTTATTTTTACTCAAAGGAAAGTAGTAAGAAAAAAATAAACATGCCAATATGTTCATGTCAATTTTATTCATACAAAACTCATTCTTACCTGTGTACCCACAGCTCTTGCTTCTACCTCCTTTTTTTAATAATATTTAGCATTTTTATAGTCTCCAAGTAATGTAGTTTATGAATATATCTGCCTCTCCCACTAGTACTCAAACTTTTAACAATTCTTCCCTCCTTTTTACATCCTTCACATTACCAAACTACACAGGGGCTCAGTAAATGCTGTTGAACTCAAATGTTACCTGTCCACCATTCTGGATAGAGCCACCATTTCTGACCAAGCCAAACCACAACCACCAGCAACAAAGATGACTCACCAAGCAGTGGACAACGCAGACGTTTTTGGGATTCTGTAGCAGCCAATTATACATATTCCGACACACAGCAAAGAGGTTGTGCAGACTTGGGGCCTGCCTAATGGGCCAACTGCATTCTGAGACCTAAGGGAACATAGCAAAAGGAAATGAATTCCCCCATCAACTTACTCCCAAAAACTGGTATCACCCCAAATGCCTTCTGGAACTGACACTACATCTTCTTTTAATATAGCCAGGAAGAGTTGGGATCAGGGTCTAAATGCAGAAAGAACAAAACTTAATACCTTAATATTTTATATTAAAAAATCCATTTCAGTAAAGATACGAAAACACTTTTAGGATATATTTTAAATTAAATTAGGCCATTTATACATCATACCTGCATATTTCTAGTCTCTTAGATAACATAGAATTTGGTTTCCATTAAGTATAAATGTTTTGACTAGATGTTTAACTATAGGATCATCTTACAAATCCTGCTCTATTCCTAATTTTATCTCAGCTCTCGTGATAATATGGGAAGTGCTGTATAGTAAGCAGGCTTATGGACGAGTCTTATTTTTCTCTTTGAGTGAAGGGACCCACAACTCCACAGGCAAAATCTTTTGTAGCTTCATTTTTCTTTAACATTTACATTCATTTAACATGCTAGATGGCATCAACTACGTTCCAGGAATGCTGCTTGGCCTGACCTATACAACAGTCAGATGAGGCAGGTATGATCCCCACTTTTTAGGTGAGAAAGGTGACTCACAAAGGTGATTTGTCCCCAGCCACACTGCTGATCAGAGCCAGCACTGCAACCCAGATCTTCTGAATATTAATCACTGGGCTTTAGCAGCATGCTGGTTGAAATTTATCATTTGTTGAAAAATACTAGGCCTAACCCCCAACTGATTAGATATTTACTAATTTAACTGAGAAATAATAAGGAGGATCTTAAACTCAGACAAACTTCATAATACCTTTAGATCTTTCTTTTGTCATACAATGTGCTGAACAGTACCTCCCCATGTACCTCACAGGGTTGTGGATATTCCACAGGGTTTATCTTAGAATCTGACATACAAAAAGTGATCCATAAATGTTAGCAATTACTATTATTGTTTTATCAACTAACTACCAATTCAAAGCTCTGAAGTCAAATGCATACTGCTATGGATTAAAAAAAAAAATGAATGAAGCCCTGACTGGTGAGACTACAGACTGAAGGGCCAGTCTGAAGGTAGGAGAATATTTGAGAAGCTGAGTAGCTCTCAGATGTGCATTTTTCCAAAGGTCTATCAAGCTATCACATGGAGAATGGTGATAGATGACAAGGGATTAATGGCAGGGAGACCAGTCAGGAAGCTGTTGAGGAATTGAAGCAAGGGATGATGGCGGCTATAGGCTAGCTGAGTGGCAGTGTGTACAAACATACCTGAGGGACTCAAGAGACAGACAGGAAATGGAATACCTGTACCCAGACTTCATAACTGATCATATGGTGGTAGTGTGCACATGGAGAAGAATCTACTTAAGAGGAAATGGCGAGAGGAATCAAGGATGATGCCCGTGATTCTTGCTTGGATGACCAGACAAAAGAATAGAAGCCCTGGTCGTGGTGACACATGCTGGTAATCAGTGAGGCAAAGAGGATGAGGCAGGAGGGTCACAAGTTTGAGGCCAGCCTGGGCTACACTTTAAAAGCTGGCAGAATGACTCAAGTGGTAAAACACCTGCTTAGCAAGTGTGAGGCCCTGAGTTTAAAACCCAAGTACAGAAGAGGAGAAGAACAAGGAGGAGGAGGAGGAAGAGGTGGAGAGAGGAAAGGAAGGAAGGAAGAAAAGAGAAAGAGGTATTATTTACTGAGATACAATTCTGAAGAAAGATCAGGTTTTACATAGATGACTTCCTCAAGATGTGCTCTTCAATGCCAACACCACTGGCCTAAGAAAACCCAAATGTCTCAAATCCCTTATGTTAAGCATTTGGAAATGTCTTTGGTTGGCTCTTTTCTAGTCACCAGATAGCTAAAATATAAATATAAGTGGGAAATTATCTGTGGTCTCTGTAGTACTAACCCTTATTCTTTATGGTCAATTTGTAACTTTTTTATGTAAGATGATTGTGGGGTGAAGGAGACCTTTCAGATTACCCATATTTGCGAACATTTGGGGATGACAGGTATGCTTTATTTAATGAAGTATTTGAAATGTTTGATGTGACTACAACCAATGCAGGGGTGATCCACTATTGGGTCTCTGTCAATTGGCTTGCACAATGAAGCCAACACGACTCAATGTGGCCTATTTCTGACCCTTTCTTTATCTCCAGTATATTCCCGATTGATGATTTTTCAAGGGATAGAAATGACTTACCGAATGAAAAATTTTAAAAGTGCAAAGATAATTTATGCTGTCAGAAGAATTACAAAATATATATTTGTATAAACGGTTTTGCTATACAATGTTTCTCTTCCCCTGGTAAACTCCTGCTAATCTTTTAAAACCCAAGTTCAAGTGTGCTCTCATCTCTGACACTTTTTCTAACACACACACACAGAAGCGATCAGTTTTCTACTAATGTCTTTGTCTATTTTCATCTATTACAGTTTTTGTTTTGCTTTGTTTGGCAGTTATGGGATTTGAACTCAGGGCCTCTCCTCTTGTTAGGTAGGCGCTCTACTACTTGAGCCACTCCACCAGCAACATGGATAATGACAAAGGCTGAGTTTTCACCCTGGATTTACCACTTACTACTTCTCCAGGCCTCAATTTACTTGTGTGTAAAGTGAATGTGCATATTATAGGATTGTGGTGAGGATTAAGTAGCACAATGGAAACACATTTAAATGCCAGATATCTTCCTGATCTATAGAATTGGCTGTTTATGTCTGTCTCCCTCTGTAGTACCTGAATTCCATGAGAAGAGAGACCATAATGTCTTCATTTTTGTAACCTCAGCATCTGTTGTCCATGTGTTGCAGAAGGTAGGTACTTAGTACGTATTTGCTGAGCAAATGAATGAGTGAAAGAATAAAGAAAAGAGTCCCTTTTGGCATCTCTTTTTCTAATAAGACTTGTCTACATGTACTACATCTTCAGAAAGGAACAGGTGAATCAAATTTGTTGGGTTTTTAAGATTACAACAGAGAAAAAGTATACAAAATTATTTTGCCAGGCAATATTTTTAAAGGTTTTAAAACTGTATGCTACCCACCCACACAGCAAATATCAACACCTGTAATATGTCTCAGCCAAAAGTTGGCTAAATTGTTCTTAGCACAATAGGCTAACAGCTCTAGAATTGTTAAGTCAATCAAGCAAATAATATTAATTTAAAGTATTCCATAATTATATGTTCACTTTTCTATGTAATTATACACCATTAAGCAAACACATAATTAGAATTTTTTAAAAGCATGTGCTCTTTCTAAAGAGGGAAAACACAAAGATATAAACAAAACCCAAACAAAAAGTTTTAAAGGAATTGAATTACGGCAAGCTCTCTCTGCAGCTCTGTGCTTATGTGCTAAGCACGACCTCTGGCTATATGAAACTTTATTGCCATCTCAGCCTCCCTGACCCCTGGAGTCGCAAGCATCAGAACATCTTGTCAATTACAAGGCTGTTATGATCCCGCCCAGTTGGAGAAGAGGCCACACCATCACCAGAGATGGGTGCCATTCCACCGTCACCTCTCTATTACCCCAGCACAAGACAGTATGGCCAGAAACGTCCCACATTCTAGGAATGGAAGCAGGGTGACAGAGAATCAGTCTGGTGTATCATATCCAGATATGATGTGCCATATCATCATCTATTATTGCCAGTGTTAATCATAGTTACCACTTACTGAGTGCTGGCTCCATGCCAGGCACTGCTAATCAAATTTATTCCTTACAATAAACCCACAGACAAAAATTTAAGAGTACTTGTATGCTAGGTACTCTTATTGTCCTCATTTTACACAAGAGATAACTGAGTTCAAAGAGAGGTGAAGTGACTTATTCAGGAAGAGGAAGAGTTGAGAGGTAAATGTAGGGTAATTTTTTAAGTTTAAAATTTGTGTAGATTATAGGATTTTGTTTCAAAAATGATAAAAAGTAGTTTGTGTATTCCCTCCTGTACTATCCTGTCTAATGGTTATTAACAAGAAGTCCATCTTGCCATTTGTACAAGGTGATAGCATCAAGTGGTAGCTATATTTCATCAAGGTAAGAGCTTCAGTTCACCTAAGGCAGCAAACTAGGTTGTGGGATCCTTGCCCCTGGGCTCCCAGGCTAAGGGAGCATCACTATTTCCTGTCCTGGCACTAGTGCATGGAGTCAGAGGGAGAGATGAAATGTGAGCTGTATGGTCATTCCTCAATAGACATCGCCTCACCACTCCCAAACCTAATCAAAAACCACTGGGCACTATGGGGACCTCTTCAGTAGACTCTGGAAGGAGAAAGGGGGAAGATAGTGACTTTCGGTCATAAGCCCTTTAAGAAGCCCAAATTGATAGTACATTTTCCAAAAATCAAATTGTTCCCAAAGGTGAAGAAATCCTATGAGACTGTATGGTTCAGAAATAATCAACATGAAAGCAGAGTCTAAAAGAGGCAGCTGGACAACTGGCTTCCATGCTACTGACAGGGTTCCTTCCTTATACTGTGTCTTTCCTGGACAGGCAGAGGAAGAGTGGGAGAGGGTCAAGGTAGCACTGGAACAGCATTACTCAGAACTCAGTAATGTTAGGGAAAAGTTAGACTTCATGCCCTTTCATCTGCTTTTGGTTTTGTTTTTGTTTTCAATGACAATGCCAAGAAATGAGTAAAGTAATGGTTCTTTACTCTGGGGGCGTGGCTACAAACCTTTGCAGAAGCCAAAGCAATGTACACACCCATGTAGTGGATGGATACAGGTTTACATTAGCTATAGGTAGTGAAGATGGCTATACAGCACTGTGAACATAATGATACTGAATTTTAGACTTAGAATGGTTAAAATGACAGCCTTCATGTTATATGTATTTTCCCCCAATACTGATTTTGAAAGTGGAGGCAGATGCTTAAGTTCTTTGAAGCCCACCAATGCATCTAAATATATAGTGGATCTGCAGGTCATTTTAACTTAGAATGAAGACTATCTGATGTAGATAGTACATCTCACTGGTCTCTGAGACTTTACTGACAGCACCAGTACCTTTCATTCCTTCAGGTAGATATTGGCTGTGAAGGATCATCAAAAAAATTGATGTTATACCTCCTGTGCAATCCTGAATAGTCATTCTAGTACTTCACTTTTGTTTTGTTTTGTGTTGTGTTTTGTTTTTTGAGACAGGCCTTCCAAGTACTGGGATTACAGCATACACCACTATGCACAGCAAGCACCTCATTTTTAATGTGAGGCCATCTGCCATGAATTGTTTTGAGTTGAGTCCTCCGCCAAAGTGAGACTAAATGGAGTTCTATTTTAATTTGGCCGCATCCTATTACATATGCAAATACTAAGAAAACTGCTATGTGATTATTTCATATAATTCCTATCAACTCATATGGCTTCTAATCATAAAACTTAACCAAAATATGGAATGACAACTCTCAGCAAAGTAAAATCTTCCTGGAAACAGCCTGTCTGTGCCACAACCACCTGTATTCCAAATATACAATCACATAATCAAAGTACAAAGTGACTGAGTTCAGTTTTCAAAGCATAGAGATAAATGGCATAGACAGAGCCAGACTCTATGAGTCTAAATAAAACCAGTCCCATGTTAGGTCTTTTCCAACATTGGTTATTTATAGAAAACTCTGCTGTCTACATTTATTAAAATAAGGTTTAATTAAAGACCCAGCCCTTCACTAAATAGAAAAGAGGAAGGAAGAGTTCCAATTCTCAAGGACTGGAAGGTAACAACCAAGAAAACTTTTCTAACTAATGCAATAATGAGATGCAAATCCATTCACAGTTTTAGGGGGTAGGAAAAGAGATGTACCCGAATCAAAACAGAGCTAAGATAAAAATACTAAGGCTTTGGGACTGTCTAGCTAAAATGCAACTGAGGGTTAAGGGAAACAGGTCTGATGGTCCACCTTCATTCTGACAAGTTCTGAAACTATCTGGGAACAGCACTGGATGCAGCACAATCCTGTGTTTTAGGGGAAAGAATTGAAAAAGCCTGTGGCATGTGGAAATCATCCCCTTTGTGAAGTTAGGCTAACAAAGAAGAGAGTGAAGAGTGTGTGGCACCCATGGCTTTTTAGGGAGAAGGTGTAGTTTATGCAAAGGGACTCGTGTGCGTGTGCGCGTGTGTGTGTGTGTATACTTATGCACCCTGGTTGGAGTATGGATTTGGGGCAGTGAATTTGCATTTATTTTATTTATTTTATTTATTATTTGCATTTGCCTTTAGAATTTCCTAGGTTCTCTCTTGAACGAAGTGTAGGTGCCTTGAGAACAAGATACCTACGGTGTTTAACAATTCTTAGCACATTTGCTCTGTTAAGAAATTTTTAACTCCAAAGTTAAAAGTTGGCTCAAGTGGTAAAGCACTTGCCTAGCAGGCAGGAGACCCTGAGTTCAATTCCCAGTACTGAAAAAAAAAGAAAGAGATGGCCAGGGGTGAGGAGGTCATGGAGAAAGCTGGGCATTATTTCATGTATCAAATAAAATAAACATACTCCTTGCTCTTCTAGGGCAAGTGAGAGCAACCTAGGATAGATGCTCAGTATGTAATTCTTGGTTCCTTTGATAAATTAAGCCTAATCACAAAATCTCTAGTTACACACATAGATACCTTTCTTTAAAGATATATTTATAGAGATTGCTTTTTTTAAAAATACTATTCAGACATCTTCATATATATAGATATATATGAATGTTTCTATAACAATGTTGTGTGTTTACTTATGACTGGGGGCATGACTTAGGTGTTAGAGTGCCTGCCAAGCAAGTGCAAGGCCCTGAGTTCAAACCCCAGTACCATACACACACACACACACAAGTATTATATCTATATTTACTAATAGAGGAAAAGTGTTCCAGATTCTCACAAATCTTTCGAGATCCAATAAATTCTCTACAAAATACTGTGTAGGGTGGCACACTGTCTTTCAATTGTAAAAACAATGGCACTTAGTCTCCAAACAAGAAAACCAATTTAAAGATTTTCACTAAGCTAGAAACAGAATATCTAGCCACATTTTCATCTGATGTTAATTCACCTGCTCTGAATTACATAACAGATGAAATAAAAATTGGAAGGTTACTTTATTACAGTGGATTTTAAAGCACTGCACTTAAAAACTCCATTACAGAACGTTAATGTAGATCCAAGTACTTCAGAATGGTTTCATCAGTGTTTCTCAAAGAGTGGTACGCCCAGAAATAGCAAGAGAAACACCAGGAAGTTGTTAGAAGTGTATATTCTTACTTCAACTGTGTCCTATCAAATCAGAAATCTGTGCTTAACAAGCCCTCCAGTATAACTCTGATGCATACTGAAGCCTGAGACTGTTCTACAGACATGCTGAAAAAAAGTCTTTAACAAATGCTCGCATCTTATTGCATATTAATTAGGACAGGGCAGGCTCTTAGAGAACATATGGAACAACGTTCTTGAGTATTTTACAGATACGGAAACTACGGCAATTGGAGATTATCAAGGGCAATTGGAATTTGGAGCAAAGTGTGTTCCAGTGTAAAGCTGAGGTCCCCGGGACACACCACTGATGGCCAGCTATCATTTTGTGTGTCCGAAATCAAGTCCCACTTTTGAACTTGAAGGCCATTTCTACTTACAGATCCAGATGAACTGGCAGAACCAATCATATCAAAATGTGAAGCCAAAAATATTGAAGAAATTTTTGAGAGAGAAAAACCTTTATTATAGTGAATAAGAATTTTTTTTAATGGTCAGAAATATCAGGATCAACACCGGAATCAAACTTAAGCCAGTTCTCATAATTCCTTAACCACCCTGAAACTAGGAATTTTTCTCTCTTTTATTGGAAAAGCCCCTGTGAGAAGGGTAGCCTAGCTTTTCGCAGCAGTGCTGTGAGCTCAGGGTAGTGGTTAAGAACACAGGCCTTTCTATTTGCTAGTTGTAGAGTCTCTAGCCCTTAATTCTCAGTTTTTCCACCTCTTCAGAAGACTCTTTTTTTCTTTTGGCAGTGATGGGGTTTGAACTCAGGGCCTCACGCTTGCTAGGCAGGCACTCATACCACTTGAGCCACTCTGCCAGCAAGGTTCCTGAATTATATGCAGTCTTGTACATAACATTCTCACTGTAGTGTGAATGCTTTCTAAATGTTGACTGCTGCTCTCACCATCATTAATATTAGCAATAGTATTACCAAACCTACAGAGTGGACCATTTACACACTATCCTTCGTTTTTGGAAGAGGCACCTTCCAGAAAGAGGCAGAATGTCAGAAATATATTTCTATTAGTACTGGTGTGTCTTTACTGGTCTAGCCACACTGTCTCATCCTGATGCACACATGGGAATAAGGATGATAGTGCTACAGTAAGGGCAGCTAGGTATCTAAATGGAACCTCATGAACAATGTACTAAGGAGCAACCAGCCACCAAGTGATTTGGCCCCAAAACTTTGATGGTATTTCATTGATAGACACTTTTATGAAAGTAGTCTCACTTAAGGAAAACTTCAGAATATCTCAGAATAGCATGATAATCGTGGTGTGGATAGAAGTGTCCAGAGTTTACAGTTTTTCAGCTTCATGTGCTTAATGGCAAAAGCTTTGAGGAACACCTAAGAGGAAACAATGCCCTGTGATGTCTTCAACAATACTATCCCAGGGCTCAGATTCCTTACCCGGCTGTGAAACTTGGCAGTTCGGTAAGACTTGGGCGACAGATTATAGACTGTGTAGTGGTCAAGATGTCTGGAATCCAAAAAGCTCCGAATGTCATCAACTTGATTTCTGAATCCTATGTCAACATTGTCCATAGGAAAGGACATCACTAGGAGAGGTTACACAGAAAGAAAACAGGTTAAAAAGGTCTGCAGCTGTGATAAGCAGCTTTTGAAGGTTGAGTGAAAGAACAGATAATAAACATAAGGAACTTACCAATAATTCTGGAGGTAACATAAGTGAAGTCTAAATCTCCCTTTGTGTAGCTAAAAACAAGACAGGAAAGAGTACTCATTAAAATGACCCAAGTATGCTAAGATTTCTCTCTCTCCATCATTGCACATCATGAACTGGCACCCTTCTGTCTGGCACGCGTACCTTGACTCTTCTCAAGCCCTTCTCTCTTAACAAGGTGGCTTCATTGAGAGAAGATGGCCCATATCCTAAGGGGTACAAATATACCACTCCAATTTGTGCATTCCTTACCCCATGGATGCCTCTTCTAGGACAATCTCAGAATAGCATCACTGCCCCTACTTATTAACACTGATTGTTGCAGCCTTTCTGCTTACATGGAAATCTCTCCTCTGGCTGTGAGCAGCTAAGAAGTTGGAGAAGAAGCGATTGAGAAAGAACAAATGACACCCTTTTTCTGTCTACCAAGATCCTGGCTGGGAATTGGAGAAAAGAGTAAATTTTGGCTTTGAAACAAGATTAAAATGTTAATATATTGGATTTGCACTTGAATTTCTGATTCAAAACCGCACATTGTAAGTTAAAGTAACCTTACAATTTTCTAATACTTAAGAATGAAAAATAATTCACATTTTTATAAGAATTTTCATACAGTGAAAGAGTAGAAGGCTTCTCCCACTAAATAAAATTTAAAGGATAAGGAGGACACAAAAAGTTCTGTTTTGATTACAGTACACACGTATTGCTTATTCAGATCGCACAGGCACCGTTAATCTCATTTAATCCTTGAACCACCCCAAGACACAAATCTTATCAGGGTATGAAAGCACAACTCAGAAAAAAATAATAAAAATAAAGCTCAGAGAATTAATTAACTTGCTTTAGGTTACATAGTTAATAATCACAGACATTTTATTGAAACCCCATTTTTTTACTGTAAAGGCAGGAATGGCAACCATCACACTCTAACGTACCAATCAGCTGAGTCTTCCTCCCCCCAACACACACAGGGTGTGCTTGCATGTTCTAAAGGACTCAACGTCACGGCTTTAGTGACATTTCTCAGTTGACCTGATCTCATACAATGAGACCATAATAATAATACTCTTTGAGTCAAATAACTTGAGTTGGCAAGCAACCAAATCCCTTGGGCACATGGGACCCTACTCACCTAACCAGGAAGGATATGCATACCTGGCAACAGATTGTATGACTCTAGAAGATGTGTCTTTGAGGGTGTCTTTCAAGTTGTCCTTTAGGTTACTAAAGAGCCTCCCTGCACCACCTTTTACCATGTCGAAGAGACCTCCCCCATAGCTAGGCTCCATGTCTGGAGACGAGGCACCTACCAAGAAAAAAAACAGAAAAGGCAGTGATAGCACAGGTCACACTGAGAACCAGTCCCCCGTCACTTCTAAAACACTCATGGGCCATCTTTGGGTGTCAGGGAGAGAGTCCTTGAAATTAGGTCCTACTCTCAGAGCTTATCGATTAAGTTATAGCAATGCTACCAGTCCTCAGAGACCAAGGTGAGTCCTCAGTGAATCCCAGGAATAGGTACCTGCAGGGCTGACTGCCAAATACTGTAGCCACTAGGCACGTGTGGCAATTGCACCCTGAAAATGCAATTAGGCCAAATTGAGACGTACCATAAGAATAAAAAAGAAACCAAATTTCAAAGCATTGGTGCAAAGGAAAAATAAGAATGGAAAACATCTCATTAACATTTTTACGTTGATTACATATTGAAATGATAGTATTTTAGAAATACCGAATTAAATAAATATTGAATTAAACTTCAATCAATTTCATCTGTTCCTTTAGCTTTTGTTAACAGGGGTACTATGTTGCTTAGGCTGGACTTGAACCCACCATCTTCTTGCCTCAGCTGGGACAAGAGGTATGTGCCACCACATCAGCTTTAGAAAATCTTAAATTGCCTACATGTCCTGCACTATACAACTTTCGGATAGTCCTGCTCCAGAGAGACTACCAAGGAAGGGCAGCAGGCAGCTCTAGTGAGTCCGGGGCCTCCTCTGCCCTTTGAGGGAGCTGACTGTTAGAAGCTTCATTTCATGACTGTCCCTCATGGCAATAGCTCACATCTGTCCTGGAAAAATACCTTCTGAAAGGCTTTGATAAGAGGCTATAGGGTGGCTACTGGTGCTATTTGCTAAATGTTTTAGGTTCTCTTCATCAAATTGTACTTCCTGGCCCCTATGGTTAGCTCCAGCGCAGGACTTCTCAGCCTGAGCACTACTGACACTTGGAGACAAATACGTCTTTGTCAGGTGGTAGGGGAGTGTCACCTGCGTCATAGGCTGTTTTTGTACTATCTGATTTCAGACATCCACTGGGGATTTGGAATGTATCCCCTGCAGATATGGGGGTAGGAATACTCTATTTTGTGATGTGACTGGCTACTATGAAATGATGTATCTTTTATTATGCTCATTGGTCAGAAGCTGTTTTTAAAATGGCATTTCAGATGTCTGCTACATTTAAATGTTCATATAAATGCCTATAAATACATGTTGACTGTCGTATTCTTCCATCCTGATCACAAAAGCTATTGATACCTAAGATATCACTAGGCATCTATGCGAAAATGAGACTGTATTAGAAATTGCAAAGAATAACAGATGCTGGTGAGTAAACAAATGAATGGACACACTGACAAGCATTAACAGTGTCCATCACTTGCTAGGTTGTCTTTTGAGAGGAACCTTTCTTGGACTTTATGACAGTACAGTTTCTCATAGTTGGCAAGTGTTCATTATTTCCATCTTACAGATGAAGAAATGGAGGCTCCAAGAAGGGAAATGGCTCCTCAAATTGCTCAGCTAACCAAGAGAAGAGCCAGCAATCCAAACCCAGGTGTGTGCAACTCCAAAGCCCCAGCTAATCTACCGTTTCCCACTGTTCTACAACTCCACACCAGCTTATGATTCTAACAGCTGCAATCAGTCTGCCCTACTGTCTTAAACACAACTGCTCCTCTCCTAATCCTTGCTCTCCTCCAGAGAGCAGCCTGCAAGCAGCCTTACATCTGGCTGCTTGCAGAAGCAGCTGCCCAGCAACAAGCGCCCTCATAAATCACTGCACCCATCAGATCAACCTTACCAATCTCATGCTGTAAGCAGCCTCTGTCGCCTCTCTGCTTCACAGCTTGAAAAAAATGTTGGGACCTGCTCTAACGGGCAGCCTCATGGACTAGAACTATGCTACAAATATAAGAAGCTTCTTGTGTGTTTTATTTTCCTTGTGAAATTGGGCATATTGTTTTTCTTTAAACACATCATGTTTTCATTTTAAATATAGTAAGAACAGAACCACATAAAACATTTACAACTTCCCTATTTCCACTTCAAGTTACCACTACACCCAGAATATCCTTCTGATATGTCGTTGTTCTAAGAGATGACATCAAATAGATTATCCAGACATCTCTCTGACTATTAATTTCATGCTGGAACAGAACTCCAAGGCACCTATTAAAAGACATAAGTGTCCTTGATTATCTAAAAATCAGACTCTCAAGCCACATGATCTGCTTGTGAGAACCCTGGAATGCTGCAGAAACCAGAATAACTTGCCAGGATCTGTAACCCTCACACATACACAAACTATACGTCACACTAGCCAAGACACACACACACACACACACACACACACACACAAAAGAGAAGAAGGGTGCTGTTTGATTTTGCCTTGAGTTTTACCTTTCAGGTACATATTCTGGCTTTTCCTGGTGAGCTGCAAAAGGCCAAAAGCACACATTCTGCAAAAAATACTATAGCCTCAGCTAGTTGAGAGAAAGGGCAAAGAGATTTCAAACCCTGACACAGCAAAAAGTGAAATGAAACAGTTAGAAAATGACAGCCGGATGCTCATGCCTGTAATCCTAGCTATTTGAGTGACAGAGTTCAGGAGAATCACAGTTTGAGGCCAGCCCAAGAAAAAAGTTAACTAGACCTCATCTCAACCAATAGTTGGGCGTGGTGGCACATTCCTGTTATATGTGATCATGACCCAAAAAAGTAAGACCTTTTTCCAAAACAACCAAAGCAAAAAAAGGGCTGGAACTGTGGCTCAAGAAGTATTCCTAGCAAGTGAAGCCCTGAGTTCAAACCCTAGTACCACCACCAAAAAAAAAAAGTGATATGCAGAAGAAAATAATTATTAAGCTACAGATGTGACTCAAGCAGTAGGGCATCTGCCTAGCAAGAGCAAAGTCTTCTGAGTTCAAGCGCCAGTACTACAAAAAAAAAAAAAAAAAAAAAAATGACCACAAGCCACAGAAGATCAGGGGTAATACAGTATGATACATGGAATCCAGTCCATTTCCTGTCTTTGTACAGTCTGTGAAATAACAATAGCTTCTACAATTTTAAATAAGGGAAAAATTCAAAAGAAGAATAACATTTCATAACATACGGTAATTATATAAAGGTTAAGTTTCAATGTCTAAAGTTTTTATTAGAATACAGGGCTGGGGGTGTAGCTCAGTAGTAGAGTGTTTGTCTAATGTGCACAAAGTCCTAAATTCAATCCCCAGCACTGTGAGAACAAACAAAAGAAGAACACAGCTGTACTTATGTGTTTGTCTTGTCAATGGTTGCTTCAGTCCAGCCATGGCAGAGAATAGTCACTGCAACACAGACCTATGGCCCACAGAGTCTAAAGTATTTACTATCTGACCCTTCACAGCCCCTGCAAAGATGGCATGCTTTGCATGCCACCTCCACCCTTTTCTAAATGCTCCAATAGGAAGCACACTTTCTGGGATTACCAAAGTGTCCTTGGGAATTTGAGAGTCTAAGAGGGTTGGGTGGGGAGGTCAGAGCATGAGGGTGCCATCTAAAGACAAAGGTCCAGGTCTCTGCCTCTCAGGCTCCAAGTAGATTCTTGTTCCATGCTGTCTTGTCATTTTGAAATCTAAGGCCACCAAAGACAAACATCAGAGGGTCACACTCTGCTCAGCCCATGGCTTTCCTAAGGCTGTAATAAACAAGTTTTCTGTGGAATTCCTAGAATTTAGGAGATGAGAAGCAGCCTCCTATCCCTTCAAAGTCATAGGACAGCCTGACTAGTTCTTACTCACAAAACTGGTGCAGGATTTCTGCCTCCATTAGACTGTTCACTGTTGACTCATTTATTATATCACACTTCATTCCACAAAAGATTTGAGGTGATTCAATAGTTATTTGGAAAACAGGTCTCTCAGAGGCCCAGTACAAATGCTCAGGCTGTTCTTAGCTGCTTTCATGTGCTTAGAAGGGTAGGAAAAGTAAGTGTGACTGCTCTCCATAAACCTTTCACTGACTTGTTTTGTGTAGGAAAGACACTGAGTACTGCGAAAGAGGAAGGAAAATGCTGGGTAATGCTCAGCAGTCCACAGTGCACAGTGTCATCACATGTACACTTCACTGCTGGTATGTCATGTGCCTGTCCCACCCTGGCTCAGTGCAATCCCACTGGTGACTCCTAAAAGGGACACTCCTCCATAAAGTGTTGTCATCAAAAGAAGGATGTTACAAAAAGATCTGGAAGAAAAATTATGTTCATCGAGGTATTATCTAGGATAGCAGAGGCTACAGATGATGTATTTTCCCAGAGGAAGGAAACTGGTGAAGTATTTCTAATAGTGCCATATAGCAACTTAATTGATTATAATTAGCTACTAAAGTTGCCTTGTAGAAGAGGTCAGATACCAATGACAATGGGCAAAATGGAAAATAAACAGAAGGCAAAACATATGCACAGTACAACCTAATTTTTGTAAAAGAAAAACATGTGAGTTTAGAGAAAGAAATCAGAAGTTACAATAAACATAAAAAACAATGACCAAACTTACCAAAGTCCTCCTCAGTGCAAGGCACTGATCTAACTTTTTCATATGCAGTAACACATTTACTTTTCAGCACTCTAGGAAGGCAACACCATTGCTCTCCCCATCCACACAGGGGAAAATGGAAGCCAAGACCCTCATGACTCCCCCGGATCTGGTAAACAAGGATTTGTAGCCAGGCAAGTCACGCCAGAGTCCAGGATTTTATCTACTACATTTCAAATTAGTTACAACAACTACATCTAATTATATATGGAAAAATGATGAGTGATTTTTATTTGTTTGTGTGACTGCTTTATCTAAATTTTCTGCAACTTACCATCTTTAGTTTTGTAATTTAAAATGTTATACAAAATAAGGACAACAGCCAGATGCTATGCCATTAATATTCCATGTCTCCATCCTCAACCACTGTGGGGCCTCCCTCCTCTTGTAAGACTCATCATAGCTCACAGTCATCCAGGTTTCGCATCCCTGGCTATGAGGAGGCAAAATGCTACCCACAAGCCTTCTAGTAGCCCTGCAGTTCTGTAAGTCCAAGCAGACTCAGACTGGCCAGGCATATCCTTCTGCAGTTGACTCATTCCAAGTCCTGATAGCCTGCTTCACTGTGGTGATAACTCACTCAAGGCAGATGTAAATACTCGGGATAATCCAGGACATTAAGGACAGGAAGCAGAGGACTCTTGGCAACAATCCCAGTTCTTGGGACCTCAGCCTTCCTCAGCGGGTCCTCTGGGCCTCCACAAAAATACTTCCACACATCACTTTTCCTCTTTCCAGAAAGTCTTTGTCATCCAGTTCTAATTACTGTTAGTGTTCTGCAGTGTTCAGTTATCAGTCACCTCCTGCTTGAGGGGCAACAGATAAACTGAACTTTGGCTTTAGGATCTAGTCATATTCATGCTTCTTTTCACTGATGAACATTTTCCTCTGTGGTTTTTTGTTCTTTTTTGTTGTTGTTCTGTTTTGTTTCATTTGGAGACAGGGTCTCATTATATAGCCTAGGCTGGCCTCAAACTCATGGTCCTCCTGCCTCAATCTCCTGAATACTGGCTGGTATTACAGGCATGCACCATCACTCATAGCTTTCTCTGTGCTTTTTTAAATGTCACAATGCTACAAATGTCCTCTCCTGGTATCTATAAGTTGACAACTGTAGAAAGAAATCCTGGAACTAAAGTGACTCTGTAGAGATGACTACCTGCTCTTGCCCCAGGAAAACACCATTCCTTCTCCACAAAGCTTAACAAAGGGCAAGAAGCCAGTGTTGTGCCACAAAATCTTCTTCATCCTTATATAACAGATTTTTCAGCTCTTGTCAATTAAAGGAATGGATCACATGAGCATAAAAATTACCTATACCATGGAAAAGCCTTGGTTCCAGAATCACACACTGCTTAACATCATTTCCCATTCATCCTACTCTGGGGAAGCTTCAAGGAGAGAGGATGGACTGGAGAGAGATGACTTAGATTTGGTGCTTCTGCTTAAAAACTATGTGATCTTGGGCTAATTATTATACTCCTCTGGGTCTCCTTTCCCCCTGTAAACTGGAACTAATTAAGGTAAAAAAAATTTCTTACATTCCTCATGGCATTGATGAGATCAACTAGGATTGTGCATGATATGGGTTTTAGGTAATGAGATCTATTGATTGATTGATTGACTTAACGTTATGGGACTTGAACTCAGGACCTCACACTTGCTAGGCAACACTCTATCATTCGAGCCATATCCCCAGTCCCAGGGCAGTTAAGTAACTGGTCAAAGTCCTGATTTCCTGATCTGTAGAATGGAAACACTATTAAACTATCACATACGATTGCGGGGAGGATGATATAAGATAAAGCTCCACAAAACTCGTAGCAGAGTCCCTGGAGTGTTGTGAATGCTTAATAAAAAGTAGCTTAATAGCTACCAGGTAGCCATGGTTTCGGAGAGGAGAAAGCCATGAAAAATGCTGCCTGCAGTGGATAGGCAGTCTCTCCACAAAGGGCCATGTTGCTCAGTTTCAGCGTTGTCATAGCCAGACTGCATATGCATGCAACAAGGGAGAAATCTCTTTCAGGTGCTTCTAGCTATAACATATGTAAACCCTTCATGGTGGAGTTCAGAATCATAAACGTTTAGCAGAAGTGGACCTCTTTCTATTGCTGAGGTTTCTGCTCCCCATTTTGAAGTGATCTGGTGCCTGATGAGGGGACCTATTAGAAGTTATTAGCAGGACTAATATTCAGGCACACAGGTTCACTGGTTGTGGTGTTTTAAATACTACAAGACTTCTGAACTATTTGGCACATGAGTTATTAAAACTATAAGTCACATTGCACAGCAGCAACCCTGAACAGGTCTGGCAGCTGCTTAACAGATCTGGGACACAGAAGCTGGGGCTTCTGCAGCATCCACCAGCAGCCCAGAGGAGCCCAGCACTGACAGGCATAGGCTCAGAGCAGCGAGTGCCAATGAGTCAGACGTTCTGGGTTCGGGACATGCAGGATGCACAGACATCCAAGTGTATCACAACTCTTGCATCAACAAAATGCTTAGACCTCTTTGGACTGGAACAGGTGCCAGGCCCTTCTGATAATGAATTTGTGGGGGAGTTGCTGGAAGGGTCTGATGCCATTCCCCGTACCAAACAATAACTCAAAAACAGAGAACATTTAGCTAGCAATGAGCATTCTTGAAAATATCCAAAAAAACAACAAAAAATTTGGAAATTAAAGTAATAATTTGTGTTATATCAGCTGATAAATAATTATATATGTGCATTTTTGTCTATAGAATAAAGGGGGCTATACTTTTTACAATATATCATATTATCATACCTGTCATTAAGTATTTTGTTATCACTACAGACACCATAATATCACAGCATATACTGCTGTAGTCATTTTTGGGGTCTTTAGTGGGAACAACACTGGATTTATAGTTCTGTAATCCCAGCTCTTTTCCAAGCTGTATAGCCATGGGAGAATTACAAACATGGAGTTTCAAAGAAGATAAAAGATATGGGAATGAAGTAAATGGTTGCCTAAGTTCCCTCCAATTCTAGAACTCTTTGACACAGTCAAAGAGTCATCATTATATAAAAATCCTTCATTAAAATTAATATTTTAGGCCAGGCACTCTGTTAACAGCAGTTTCCACAAACTACTAAACTAGTTAAGCACAGTGACAGGTGAGTCCCACTGGAGAAAGCTGGACTTTGGTTGAGTTTAGTAATGGTAATGACAGGATGAGAATGCACCTGGGATTGCTGGATCCAAGGCTTCTACTCTTATCCGACTCCCCATCCTGCTTTCCTTCATGAGGGCTTTGTGTCTCTTGATTCCTTCCCTGCCTCACTTTGCATCTCTGTCCCAGGACTCAGCAGTCTGACCAGTGTTATGATTACCTGTGAATGGGTTAGCTCCCCCTCAATCCTGCTGACAATGAGTGTTTGATAATAAGAAGCACAATTCATGCTTCTTCACATCCCCCCAAGTTCTTAACCCAGGGCCCAGCACACAGTAAGAACTCAATAAATGTATGTGAGGCTGGGCTGCTACAGAATACAAGAGCCAGCAAAAAGATAGCAGAGATGGCCTAGAAGACAAGCAAATCAGCCTCAGCAGAAGCCTGCTCTTTGCCTGGCTGTGGACAATATGCATGACCAGATGCTGTCATTGTCTCCTACTTACTCTTCAAATTCCTGATTATGGCACTGTCTCTTTCAGCACCCACAAAACATGCTCACCCAAGAGAAAGAGATTTCATGAAAATCATGAAATTCTGTACAATTTATTGTACAGAAGGCTCATATTTGACAAGAAGACCAAGGAGAAATTTTTATCTTCAGTAGGTAAGAAGAGCTAAGTAAGAAACCAATACTAGTTCCTCTTTCCCAAAAGGATCTACAATATTAAAAAAACAAACAAACAAACAAAAGAATGATAAGAGTAGAAGGAATGAGAAATGTAGTGAAAATAAAAACTACATTGAGGCAAAATTGACTCTATATAATAAGAGCAAAGCACAGTGGCCATTAGCAGGTTGGTCCTAGGCAAATTCCAACCAGATGGATAGAACACATTTTGCTCCTTCAAAGATCATTGAAATAGTTCGACAGTTGCCAATCCAAATCCTAACCAATAAATTCCCATAAAAAACAGCACACGGACACTGCTTAATTTGATTCAATGCATATAATAAGCCCTTATAGTGTGCCAGGGAAATAGATCCACTTAAGAGATCTTCACTCTCCAACATTTTGGCCACATAAAAAAGTCTCAGCATTATGAAATATAATAATGACCAAATTTACTTAATGAGAGCAGAACCCCAACAGAAACATGAAGAAATAGTAAAGGTTCTGCTCACTGAATAGTGTCTTAACTCCAAGAAGTAAGGGACCATCAGTTGTCATTGTTGTCACTATTTTTAATTCCTTTTTCTAATTAAAAGATTGGGGCTTAAATGGCATAAATTAATTTATTTATTTTTTAACTTTCTTACTGTTTTTTTTTCTTTTATTATTCATATGTGCATACAAGGCTTGGGTCATTTCTCCCCCCTGCCCCCACCCCCTCCCTTACCACCCACTCCACCCCCTCCCTCTCCCCCCCACCCCTTCAATACCCAGCAGAAACTATTTTGCCCTTATTTCTAATTTTGTTGTAGAGAGAGTATAAGCAATAAAAGGAAGGAACAAGGGTTTTTGCTGGTTGAGATAAGGATAGCTATACAGGGCATTGACTCACATTGATTTCCTGTGCGTGGGTGTTACCTTCTAGGTTAATTCTTTTTGATCTAACCTTTTCTCTAGTTCCTGTTCCCCTTTTCCTGTTGGCCTCAGTTGCTTTTAAGGTATCTGCTTTAGTTTCTCTGCGTTGAGGGCAACAAATGCTATCTAGTTTCTTAGGTGTCTTACCTATCCTCACCCCTCCCTTGTGTGCTCTCGCTTTTATCATGTGCTCAAAGTCCAATCCCCTTGTTGTGTTTGCCCTTGATCTAATGTCCGCATATGAGGGAGAACATATGATTTTTGGTCTTTTGGGCCAGACTAACCTCACTCAGAATGATGTTCTCCAATTCCATCCATTTACCAGCGAATGATAACATTTCATTCTTCTTCATGGCTGCATAAAATTCCATTGTGTATAGATACCACATTTTCTTAATCCATTCGTCAGTGCTGGGGCATCTTGGCAGTTTCCATAACTTGGCTATTGTGAATAGTGCCGCAATAAACATGGGTGTGCAGGTGCCTCTGGAGTAACCTGTGTCACAGTCTTTTGGGCATATCCCCAAGAGTGGTATTGCTGGATCAAATGGTAGATCAATGTCTAGCTTTTTAAGTAGCCTCCAAATTTTTTTCCAGAGTGGTTGTACTAGTTTACATTCCCACCAACAGTGTAAGAGGGACCCTCGCCAACACCTGTTGTTGGTGGTGTTGCTGATGATGGCTATTCTAACAGGGGTGAGGTGGAATCTTAGCGTGGTTTTAATTTGCATTTCCTTTATTGCTAGAGATGGTGAGCATTTTTTCATGTGTTTTTTGGCCATTTGAATTTCTTCTTTTGAGAAAGTTCTGTTTAGTTCACTTGCCCATTTCTTTATTGGTTCATTAGTTTTGAGAAAATTTAGTTTTTTAAGTTCCCTATATATTCTAGTTATCAGTCCTTTGTCTGATGTATAGTTGGCAAATATTTTCTCCCACTCTGTGGGTGTTCTCTTCAGTTTAGAGACCATTTCTTTTGATGAACAGAAGCTTTTTAGCTTTATGAGGTCCCATTTATCTATGCTATCTCTTAGTTGCTATGCTGCTGGGGTTTCATTGAGAAAGTTCTTACCTATTCCTACTAACTCCAGAGTATTTCCTACTCTTTCCTGTATCAACTTTAGAGTTTGGTGTCTGATATTAAGATCCTTGATCCTTAAATGGCATAAATTTAAATGGCATTAATTATTAGTCTTGTTGCCTGGAACAGAGAAAATGTCCTTACTGATGTCAGACCCTATCCATTATGGTAGACAGAGGTATTAGGGAGTTGAGGGCCTACTTAAAGAATACTACAAAGAAAAATAATGCAAAAGTCTTCTTTTCTATATTTCAGTTCCATTTAATATGGACAGGGAGAAAACAGAGCCCCCAAAGGGTGAATTAGAAACTTGTCATGTAAATGCAGCAAGAAGAGTTCCTCAAGCCCTTCCCTTTCCAATAAGATTGTCTTCTCTTAGCTCCCATATGACATTTTGGAGCTGCCAGTGAAGTCAGCTTCTCAGAGAAAGGCAGAATTGTTGCTCTTCAGAGGAGCAATAATTACTGGGGCTACAAATTGTTTGCTACTTTCAAGTTCAGAGCAGATGTATATAAACTATATGCTACACACAACACGTGCACAGCCTTACAACATGATAAGCATTATGCTAAATATATAGTATCCCACACCATAAAACTGAAAGACTTTTTTTTTTCAGATAAGGAAAAACCATGTCTCAAAGAGGCAAATTCATTCACCCAGGGTTACTTAACTAGGATAGATACAAGATTCTAGACTTATTCCCAGCCATATTAATAATTATACTAAGTGTAAATGGATTAAACACTATTATTAAAAGGCAGAGATTATCAGGCTGGCTAAAAAGCAAGACCAATGTTATAATTTAGATATAAAAACATCCCCCAAAGCCAATGATCTAAGGGCTTGCTTGTCACTGATGGGCTTTTGGGATGTGTTTGGATCATAAGGGCTTTGAGCTCATCAATGGATTCATCCATTGAATGATAATTGAATGGACCACTGGAAGATGGTTAGTAACTGCAGAAGGTGGAGCCTAGTTGAAGGAAGTAGGTCACTGGGGGCATGCCCTTGGGGCCTGTATCTTGCCCTTCTCTCCTAGCTACCATGATGCTCTGCTTCTCCTGAGGTCCAAAGCAATGGAGCTAACTGAACATGAACTGAAACCATAGCCAAAATAAATTTCTTCCTTTAAATTGTCTATATCAGGTGTTTTGTCACAGTGACAAAAAGCTTATCAGCACAACTAAACTATAAGCTGTGTCCAAGAGATTCATTTTAATGATAAAGCACAGACAGATTCACAGTAAAAGGATAAGAAAAGATTAACCACGCAAAACAGTAAGCAGAAGAAAGCAGGTGTGCCTGCATTAACATCAGACAAAGTACTTGTGCAATACAGGAGTCTTCATTCCAGAGATAAAGAGGAATGTTTCATGATAATAGAAGGGTCAATTCTTCCAAAAGATATAATGACCCTAAATATGTATGCACCTAAAATTGCAACTTTAAAATATATGAAGCAAAAAGGGACAGAACAATAGGAATAAAGAGACAAATCCATAATCATAGAGGTTGATTTTTAAATTTCTCTCAATATTGATAAAAGATAAAACATCAGGAAAGGTATATAGACTATTTGAACAATAATATTGGCTTAGTCTCTTCATGATGTTATAACAAAATTCCTGATACTGGGTAATTTATAAACAACACAAACTTGTTTCTCACAGACCTGGAAGCTTGGAAATCCAAAATCAAGGTGCTGGCAGGTTTGGTATCAGGGAAGTTTCATTCCTCACAGATGGTACAATCTAGGTATCCTAAGATGACAGAAGGGGACAAATGCCATATACTCACATGGCAGAAGAGCACAAGCAGCCAACTTTCTCCTCAAGCCCTTTCATAATGCATTAATCCAACCATGAAGGCAGAGTCCCATAACCTAATCACTTTCCCCAAATCTCTTCCTCACCTCTTACTATTTCCACAATGGAGACCAAGTTTCAACATGAATTTCAACACACATTCAAACCATAGTATCAACTACATAGCCCTAATTGACATTGATAAAATATGGCAACAACAGCTAAAGATAGATTTTTATCAAGTATTTACACCTGCTAAGGCATAAAATAAGTCTCAACAAATTTCAAAAGGTTAAAAAAACACACATATATGGATATCAGCCCAGACTTACTGAAATGTCTGAAGGCATAAGAGGAAATCAAGTCACCCAGCTTGCCAGAGCAAGGAAATTAATATGGCTCTCACTCTGAAGGCTGAAGGCTGTGTCCCTTTTACATATCCATAAATAGAGCCCAGGCTAGGAAGATAAAATGAACAAATGAATCTCCACAAAATACCATTCTTGGTGCCATAATGCTGTCTAGCTTACCTTTCCACAGCTATTCTCTATTAAGACTCAGTGCTGAGCTAAGAACCAAAAGTCTGTGCTCAGATAATGCAGAAAGGCTAGAATGGAAATTCCATGTAGAACTACATATCGCTAAACTCAAGGGAGAGATCAACCAACCTGTGCAATAAAGAATACTGGAATTTTGGAGCTGGATGTATAACTGGTTAAGAAAATCTTTGTGTGTGTGTGTGTGTGTGTGTGTGTGTTTATCTGTGGGGTTGGAGGGAGGAGAAGAAAAGGGAGAGAGGAGGTATAGGACAGAAATGTAAACTACTTTTGTACCGGAAAAAGAAAAATACTGTTGCTGTTTTACAAACTATATCCTTGCATCATGGTTCTGTGTTTTTGTGTGCATGTATACAAACACATTTTGTGTTCTGTACCCATACACACAGGAATATGACCATATTGTACAGTGTTGACCTGCTATTTTTTCCACTCAACAATGAAAGTTAGCATTAAAAGTCATTAATATCTTTTCTCTAATATCTCTCATAGGGTTTCACCATAATTATCAGAGGATTTTCTGCTCCTGAGACTCACAAGTATTATTGCAAAGCTGTATATATTGTGGATAGAAGTTTAAAGGAGCTTGTTCCCAGCTTGGGCACAGGCACAGGTTGCTAGAAGCAGGAGAGAGGAGAGCTTTATGGAGCAATAGGTACATGAATTGCAGTTTGGTGGAAATGGGCTGAAGAGCCTTTCAGGCTAAGCCAGCAGGGCAAGCAAATGCCAAGAGAACACCAAGTCAAGGACATACATAAAAATGAAAACAATTACAACTGAGTACCAGGTATCACTGTACTAGGGACCGTGCTAAGCTTCCCCAACACTGAAAGGTAGATAGATGTTCTGATCTCCACTAAACAGGAAGGAGAAAGACTCCAAGATGGCAAACCATGTATCTGTGGATCACATACTGTTTATGTACGTACTATGGAACATGCTAGAACCAGGACATCATGCTGTTTCCTCAGCGTATTGGGAGGGTGAAGAGGGTGTGTCATAGAAGGGTGGATGAAACTGGGAGGGTGAGTGTCCCAGAAGGCTTGAAGGTCAAGCTGATGAGTACAAACTTTTACTAAACTCCCTATATAGTTGCTTATAGGATTTGGTCCTCACAATAACCACTAGCAAAAAAATAGGTATCAGCAGATTTCCAAGAGCCTATTCATAGAGCAGATTAATATGTCTCAGATAAGTGGATTTCCCCAGGGATAGGATACCCTTTAGTGCACATTTCAAAGATGAAAATTCCATCTTGGGGCACCTAAAGGAAACTTCAAGGCAGTCCTTCAGCATCTAATTGCCAGATAAATGGGTAAGTAGGGCGCTCTGATCAGCAGTCTCTGTAGTAAGTCATGCCAGGCATACAGATGCTCAACAAGACTAAGCAAACTCAGAGTGAGGACACATTTAAACGCTGACTAAACAAAGGATGCATATACTCTCAAGATGATTCCTGGGACAAAACAAAAAACCCACAGCAAGCATTTGGAGGAAAATCTGCCACCCAAGTGCAAAGAGAAGCAGCTGGTCCTTCATTTCACTGGTCTCAAGGGAAAGAAAAACCGCCACTATTTGTGAAACCAACTCTGTCATGGACTTGGTTTGTAGAGATATTCTCACAACTGTTGGATCCCTCTTCCTCAGTGTGGAAAAAACTAATCGATGAGCAAATTCAAAGTCAGTGAACAGGCTGGCTCCTGTGCTTGGCCAGTCTTGGTCTACACACAGAACACACAGGCTAAATTTCAAGGCCCAAAGACCTTATCTGCTAGGTAGTAGAGGTTGGTTCCTACTATCTCTTCAGCCCTTTCACTAGAAAAATGACCCTCCATGTGCTACTTTTCCCCAGGAGTCTCAACTCAACAATGACTACTCCTGGAGAACCAGGGAAGGAGAAAAGGCAGTTGAGACCAGCAAGATATGATTAAAAGGACCTAAAATAGCCAGGCATAGTGGCACACTCTATAATCCCAGCACTTGGGAGGGAGAGGCAGGAGGATCACCAGTTTGAGATAAGTCTGGGATATATCAGGAATTCAAGGCCAACTTGGGCTACACAGTGAGACCCCGTCTCCAACGAAAAAAATGACCTATGCTTTGTGAGCAAACAGATCTGGATTTATGACACTGACCTTCCTTCTTTTCTGCCTGTGTAACAGTGTGGACATTAATTACTCTCGCTAAGCTTCAGCTTCCTCAACTGCAAAATGAAGTAGATAATATCTCTACCATGTACATAATGATGTGTTCTTATTCCCATATGGGAAAGTGGAGAAGATCCTACTGGACAAAAGGTGGAAAAAAGTAAAAACCAACATAAGAAAGGAAAAGGCACAGAGAAATAGTCTGCAGCTTAGAACTGCCGTGTCCAAGATACAGCCTCAGGTGTCTTGCTCACAGAATCCTCTTTACCATCCATGAGGGCACACTGTCTGCCACATTTACAACTTAGTAAATGGTAACTAGAGGTGGAAGTGTATGTGGCAGCGCTGAATTTACAGCACTGCTCACAGTGAGTCACCAACTGGGACTCAGAAAGCTTTTCCTCACCTGGAGACTTTCGCTGTGTATGGATTTAATCCTACAGAGATCAAGTACCCAGGGAAAGGTTCTTAGATGTGAGTACCCACATGTAGCCCCATCCTGCCTGAAACCAGCTTGTCAAGCAAAGAGTGGGATCCCTCCCCAGCTCATCCATCATTATCTGTTGCTCTGGCTGTCTTTCTTGCTTAATTATGTGCCAAAAATTCTGACAAGACCGTCTGAGCTTCACTGTAAAGCACGACGGTGGAAATCCTAAAATAAACGCAAGATTAATGATATGACCTCAGTCTTGGCATGGAAGTCCATTAATTGAAAATCATGGCCTTAATTAAATTCTAGGCATAGCTCTACCAGCTGGATTAAATTTTTCTGAGACCTGTTTCTTTGCTCATCTGAAGATAACAGAAGTGCTAATGAAAACTAAGGCAGTTTTGGGCATCGCTGGGGGAGACACACAATTGATTATTGCCCAGGCCCACTAGCTACCAAACTGTCAGATCACCATCATTTCAGCCACACTCCCTGCTTCTGTGTCCTCAAGGATGTTACATAACCTCTCTGAACCTCAGTTTTGAGGTAACAGTTGTTAAGTGAGTAAAATACACACATGTGTGCATGCACACACACCACAAGAAGTGCTCAATAAGAAGTGGCCAGTATGCTCTTCCCATCTTCACTCTACTGTCAGCCAGGGTTGGATGAACCTGAAGAAGTCTGCCTGTGCATTTGTGTCTGGTCTTGGGACGAAGACACGTGTGCAGAAATCATCAGCCAACGCTGAAATATGGGCATTGCAGTCTCCACTACAGAGGGAAAGGGAGAGCTCTGCTCAGAACGGAAGAGTAACGTGTACGAAGCGCTGTCTACAGCATACACCAGAGTCAAGTTATCATGGTCTTTCTTCACAGAACTGGGAGTACACAGCGCGCTTATTAGAGAGGGCTGAGAGCTAAGACTGGGAAGGTGAGTGGTCCTTAGACGGCCAAAAGCTTGAAGGTCAGACTAACCTTCAAAGGAGTGGTTGAAGGCATTAAGAATCATTGAGAAAGGTATGGAGATGCTTTTGTGGAAAGCCACAAGACAAAATTAATTGAGAATGAGCAAAAAGAGCCTAGTGAGAAGTCAATGCCTCGCTGATACACATATCAAGCACCAAGCACAACACTTACCAAGGTAAACAATCCGAAACGGACACCTAGCTGAATTGAATTTAATCTGTCTAGAAACCAAACCTCAGTTCACCTTTAAATTGCACTGCAGTACAGCTAGGTGCTAACAGCAGTACCCACCGTTTCAAGCAGCACCCACCGTCTCATGCTGGGGACTAGACCACACAAGCCTACTTCCATTATCTTACTGAATCCTCACGGTCATGTTGCCAGGTAAGTTCTCTAACCCCTTTCACAGATAAGCAAATTGAGGGCCTGTCTTAGTCCGTTTGGGCTGCTTATACACAAAATTACCATACTCTGGGTGAGTTATAAACAACAGAAATGTGTTTCTCTCAGTTCCAGAGATGGAAGACCATGATCAGATGACAGAAGATTCAGTGTCTGGTGAGGGCCCGTTCCTGGTTCATACACAGTGCCTTTTTCCTATGTCCTCGTATGATAGAAGGGGCAAGTGAGTCTCTTTTTTAAGGCCATTAATCCTGCTCATGATGGTTCTGCCCCCTGCCCAAATGCTTCACATTGGAGATTAGATTTCAACACATAAATTGGGGGAGGGGAACAGAAATATTCAGTCCATAGCAGGACCCAACACAAAATCCAGGTCACACAGCCAGGCTTCTTTTCCTACATCTGTCTCACTCCAAATCCTGTGTTCCTCTTATGACATTTCTCTGCTTCCTATATATTTGCTAAAAAACTTAAAATATGAAAGGAAATAGAGAAGCCCAAAAATTCTGCCAGAGTAGAAAAGCAGGCCCGGGCCTGATGTCTGCTCTGTGTATGATCTAAGGACGTTTTTAACACCAGACACGCAGCAGGGGAAACTGCAGCACAGGTTGCTGAGAAGACACAAATTAATGGAAATTCCCGGCTAAGGCTTTCACAGGCAGGAGAGGGAAACTGCAGTCCAGCAGTGATTGTGGCCCCTTCTGTGGACTCACAAAGGGACAGGGAGAGCGGCTCAAGATGCTTTTTTCCTAAATTGGCCTCTTTTTGTCACCCTTCAGGCACACAGTCTTCAGGGTCAGCAGATGCCCAGGCTTTGATTCTCATGTTCACCAGCTATAAGCACAGCATCCCAGGTGGCAGCAGAGCACAGGAGGAGGAAAGAGCAAGAGCCCAAAGAACCAAACTGCATGTGCTCTCCATCTTCCCCTAAAGAACCATGCTGCACCCTGAAGACCTGCCCATTGTCAGTCCTTTTGAAGCAGAAAGCACATCAGCGCTAACAAACCAGGGGTCATAGCCTAAGGCTGTGACTGAAAGAGCAATAAGTTATTAGCTGTATCTGGTCTCCCTGGTGCCTTTTAGATCCCAGGTAACCTGATCAGAGCTCACAGGCTCTGGGATTTCAAAGACAAGCACTGACACCACACAAAGAGTCTCCTTGAAAGGCGGATGACAAGTGAGGCTGAAAGCAGGTGTTTTTCCATCATACACAATGTGTACTCTGCAAAATTCAAAGATTGGTAAGGGTGGCCTGGCAGGTGCATTTTAAAGGTTTGGTTTCCTTCTTTAAAAGCCGGAAGTGAAGCTTCTACAGAACCTTTGTGTACATTGAAAGAGGGTGATCAGCCCTTCAGTTCTGCAGCCCCCACCTGACGCCTGGACATCCCCATTTGTGACTAGAATAACTGTAACACAATCACACATAGGAGCCCACGTTCTCTGGGCTCCCCCGGTGTGCCAGGTCCAAGCAAGATGCTTCACACACACATCTCATTCCATCCTTGCAAGAATGCAACAAAGGCCAAGTCATTCCCTCTGTACAAGTGCAGAAATGAGGCTCAGGGAGTTTAGATAGCCTGTGTAAGCTAAGAGGCCTACAAGTGGAGGGGCAAGGGCTTCCCAGGATTAAGCAACAGGTCTGACTTCAGTCAGCCTGCCTTTGATGTAGCCAGGCTATTTCATCCAAATGTCCTGGAGTGTTTTTAAACATACGGTTTTCTGGATTTTTTTTTTTTTTTCTGAATCAGAATCCCTGAGGGTGAAACCCAAAGTCTGCATCTTCTAATACACCAAGGAGCTTCTGATAATAACACAGACACAGCCCTTCATCACACTTCTTCACTGAGAACAGTTAACCCTAAATAAAGGTCAAGGCAGGGGGTAGTTACAGAGGGACTACCATTTACTGAACACTTTTTATCTGCCAGCTGCTTTCTACAGGTAATCACATTTAATCCTTACAACAACCTGCTGAGACGGAAATTCCATGCCCACTCCGAAAAGGAGGAATTTGAGGCTCAGTAAAGTTAAATAATTAGATAAAGGTCACAAATCTAGCAAACAGTAGGTTCAGAATATGACCCAGTTCTGTCTGGCTCAAAATCCCACACCCTTTTATTGTCATGCTGTTTGACAGAGAGAAGAGCAGAGGTCTTGTCAACAGTGTATGGAACAGCTCAGAGAAAGCCTGGCTCACTAGGAATCAGACAGCAGAAATGGCTACATCTTGGGGGTGCCCAAGTCTTGCTTCAGCAGCCACCATTGCTGTTTTATAGGAACAGAAACCTAGACTCACCAAGTACCAGGGGGACAGCACAAGAGTGCAACCATTGGTCCTCCTCTTGGCACATTTCTGCATTTGGAGTCTGCTCTCTTCAGGAATTTGGGGGCCTGCATTATCTAATCCATGAGAGTAAACCATGGATTCAAATTCCAAGTGTCAGTGTGCCCTTAAACAAGTGCTTCTCTAGGCAATGTCTTCAAAAATGAGGAGTGGGATTAGCTGCTCTCCAAGGTCCCACCAGCTCTGTGTCACTCTGTGATTCCCCCACTCTCTCATATGAACAAAATGTGATTTATGTAATCTATTACAGGGAAGTACTAGAACGAGCATCACCAAACTGGATGTGGAGTGGAAGTTTTCATGATTTTTTTGGTAGTACTGGGGATTGAACTCAGGGCTTCATGCTTACTATGCAGGAGCTTTACCACTTGAGCCCCTCCATCAGACCAGGGTTGAAGTTTTAATTGTCACAATGGTGGCAATGTCTTTAACTCAGCAACTTCCTGGCTGTTTCTTTAGATAAGCTGCTTAAGCCTTTCTGAGCCTGTTCCACCACCTGTAAGATGGAATAACAACTTCTAACTCGTGGGGTTGTTCTGAAGATCGGAGATAAATTCATGTAAAAACACTTCATGTTCATTCAATCCCCGTCATGGTTATTTCTGCCAAGAAATCCCTGGTGAGGACTATTATATAACAGGTTGGCCAGCTGCAAGTGTCTTCTGTCCTCTTTCTCTGCACTTGGCTTGACTCTCAAGCAACTGCCTGCTGACAGATCACTTCCTAGTGCCTTTCTTATAAGCTTTCAACATAAGCATCTTGCCTGTAAGCTCCTAGCAGGCAAGATGAGTGGGTTAAAGACTGCATACACGGTGCCAGCCAGAGTGTGTGCACAGCAGTCACAATTCTAGTATTGTAGTATTCTCCTACCCAAAATAACAAATAGTAACTAAAAGTAGCTGCCAGTTGAGTACCTGCCACATACCAGACATCATTCTAAATGCTTTATAATCCTATGAGATACATACTAATACTGTCTTATATTTTGTAGATATAGAAATGGAGAGAGGCTAACTTACTTGCTGAGATCACACAGTTCATACAAGCAAACATACACAGCCTTATACAACCATTTGTTGAATAAGAATGCTGGCCACCAGTCGAGCTGTTTCTTTGGATAAGTGTCTTCAGCCTTTCTGGGCCTGATCTATCACTTGTAAGATGGGGTAACAACATCTACTTTGTGTGGTTATTCTGAAGATCAGAGCAAAATGCATGTAAGATCAGAGATAACAACATGTAAAAATACCTAATGATGTGCCTGGCCTATTTCTTTACTCATGTGTAAGCTGAGCTCCTACAGTGTAGAAGCCTTTGTGATAGGTGATGGGAAACAGAAGAAAGCATGGCCCATGCCCTCGAGCTGCACATAGTTTACTGAGCAGGAAACACAGACAAAAAAGGCGGGGGTGGAGGTGGGGGGGGGCGGGGTGAATATGATACCATGTGGGAAGGACAGCCTCATGCACAGGTATCAATAGTGCTCAGAGGAGAACAACCAAGGGCAAGGAAAACTGAATGGAGTTTGCAAGGATGAGGATGAGTGAGGCTGAATAGCCAATGTGGACAGATGGGAAAAGGCCATTTGGGCACAGGTTGTTGCATTCTGTCAATCAGGCCACACCCTTAGGTATCAACTATTCACACACCTCATGTCCAGTCTTTCAAAAAGTACTGTCTGCATTAACTTCAAATTTTATCTCACTTTCTACTGTGTTTCCCCTTCCTACTTTTATGTGTACTTAGATAAGAAATATAATAATATATATCATACATTATTTACAATATATATTTGTATACACACCTGTACAGATACAGTCCACTTTCTTTCACTACTTATGGTGATCCCAACCTAATCTAAGCCTCTATCATTTTTCACATGAATTACTGAAGTAGGCTCCCTTTGTTTCTTTCTCTTTTTTTTGAGGTTTGAACTCAGGGTCCCATGCTTGCTAGCCAGGTGCTCTACCACTTGAGCCATGACCCCAGCCTTTTTTTGGTTTAATTATTTTTTCCATGTAGGGTCTCAAGTTTTTGCCTCAAACTGGAGCATTACAGGCAACAGCCACTGTGCAGTAGGCTCTTAACTGTTTGTGTCTGCCTCTACCCTTATCTATTTCCTTTGGCTCTGGTTAAAAGTGACCTTTAAATAAGTAAGTCAATTCATGCTGCTTTACTGCTTAAACTCTTCCAAAGTTTCCCCATCTCACTTAGAGTAAGAGCCATGTTCTTGCTATAGCCTTCAAGCTATTATCTGAATTGGTCTCTGTTTACCCCTCTGGGCTTATCTTCATCTTTCCCTCTCTTTGCAGCAGCCACACTAATCCTCAGTGCACCCATCCTTGCCTCACACCTTCATTCTTATAGCTCCATTAATCCATCACCCAGACAGCCACACGCTTGCTCCCTTACTTCTATAGGCCTCTGCCTAAATGTGTCTTTCCAGGTAAGCTTTCCATATCCCCTGTATGAAGCAGCACTCCCAATCTCTTCCTGTTAGTTTACTTCTCTCCATGGTACTTTTTATCTTAATTTTTTTCCCTGACCCTACTACTAGACAAGAAGTTCCATTAAAGGAGAGTTTTATTTGGCCACTGTTATTACTCAGAGTGTCTGGCTCAATAAATATTGTTAATTCTGACCTTCAGTTTTGGATAAATTGTTCAGCAATACTGAACACGGAGTGCTAAGAGAGGGTGATGAGGGTGGGGAAGAACCCTAGTACTGAATGCTATATGTCCCTTTAGACATTTGAACTTTACCTGGTAGGTGATGGAGAGTCTCAAGCTATATGTAATGGGCCTTCCATTTCAGTTACAGTCATCCATACTTCCTGGTGGCATCATATTAAAAGAAGAACATGCTTTTGTGATGTTTATGTGGTATAAATACAGGAAGGTTTCTAACTAAAGAAGCTGAACCACTATACCTCTAGCTAGCCACTTATGACAGCTGTTTCCTTCTGGATTAGAATAAAATGTCTCTGCACAAAGAAATGTGGATATACACAAAGAAGGGAAATGATTTTCCCTAAAAAGCCCCCAAGGACACTAGCAACTTGGGGTAGGACTGCTTATTCAAGAACTGAAAAATTCAAAGAATGTATACACATGTAAGTAAATGCAAAAATGATAAAACAAAATTTAAAATAAAAAGAACTGAAAAATCTCTCTTGTTGATTGTCCACACAAGCCCTAGTGGAAACCATGATTGTATGGCATAGGAGGTTATGGGGTAAGAATGAATAAATACAAAGAAAACTGAAAGTCGCTTTTTTCCTCCTCCCTCTGCATCCTCCTTCCCACAGGCAAAAACCAAATGCAACTCACCTTTTTATACCCACTACTACCAGTATCTGAGTTCAGCCATTTCCATCCCTGTCCTCCTAATTATCCTCTGGCTGACTCCCCTGAAAACAACTTTGGACCACTTTTCCAGAGTGATGTTCTTAAAATGCAAATTTGATCTTACCAACATCTGTCCTAAAAAATTTTAGCAGCCCATCCATCCTTCATCCTTCTGCTCCAGCCCCAGGGCACCTCCTGCAGTTCCAACAGTCCATGCTCCCACTTTCTTCAGGGACTTTTCACACATGCTGCTAGGGACCCTCTGCTATTTCAAGAGTGTTTCTGCGGCCTCCTCTCCAGCAACAATCTTGCATGCTGAATACTTTATATTTAGTGCTTTATTCCATTCTAAAAACCTCACATTATTCACCACCTTGCCAGAGCTGTCAAGCTTAAAGGTTTTGTAGTCTGTGTTCTCCCAGTTCTTCTGTCAAGCATGGTTACATCTTATATTTATATTGTTCATGTCTGCCTTGGAAATTCTGAAGTATAATCTCACCTGGGAGTCTTCCTTTCCTTTTGACACGTTTTTGTTATCATGCTCTCCAAAGAATATGTAGTTATATTAACCTAACAGAAAAATTGCCATCTTTTTCCCAATTATCTAGTCCAAGAGACTCAAACTTAATCTTCAGTAGAACTTCTGATAATGAATGAATCAGATACAGGCATAGCTGAAATCTTGGTAACTTTACATAATGATTTACTTACTTATTTCTATACATATCCATGCTTCTTTTTTTCTTTATTTTTAATAGCTTTATTATACTTTTGAATTAGCATGTATTAATAATACAAGGGGGTTTCATTGTGATAACTCCATAATGCACACACACAGTGTACTTTAAACATGTTCACCCCCTCCATTACATTCCTATCCCCCCATATGTTTCTTATTTTTAAAAAGATCATTCAAATAATCCATAATAAAGATTTTCCAGGCTTTGCCTCCAACATGATATAGTCAAACACAATACAATATTAAAGACTATAGCAAGGATAATGTAATCAAATAGTCTTAAGGAATTCTGGCATAAGTGACATTATAGAAAGCCTTATTAAGGATAGGATGAAACACAATTTTAATGATTTCTTTAAATGTTTTAAACACTATCAATGGATGAAAGAACCCTATGTCCTGTCTCTAAAGGTGACATTGATGCTTTTGAAGGTTTTCAAGCTACATTTTCAGGAGTTCCAACTATTGTACGATAACATCTGGGTGGGAGTATAGTTTCTGTCACCCAGTAACTATGTTGTGACCTTGGCCGAGTCACTTAATCCTTTTGAACCTCAGTTTCCTCAGCCATAAAATGAAGATAATCATACCCAGCTTGTTAAACAGTTGTAAAGATGAAGGAAAAGGACATCTGTGGAAGCACTTTATAAACTAAAAATAAGGCATTGATGGCTTTTATTCATGGTCAGTGCCAAAGTGCAAATGCAGTCAGAAGATAAAGCTCTTCCCGAGCTTGTTTTCTATCCAAGTGTCTGCTTGTTTCACCAATCTGTTATTTTTATTGTAACTGGGAGTGCATCAAAAAGGATCTTTGCTGAGCCTGGGCAAAGAACAAGTCCAGAATGTACCTTTTAATTCCCACAATTAATTTTTAAACTGGTGTTCTTTTAGTTTGCTTTTTAAAAGAACCTCTTGGTATGTTAAAATCCTTAATATGAACAGCTGAATTAACATTGGCTTAAGAACTCAAGTGCCCAAACCGAAACAAATCTGCTAGTTATTGGTGGACATCAGCCAGCTGTGCACATCTATGAGGCTGTAGCCACTGGGAATAAAAGAATCTGCCATTGTTTCAGAACAGCTCCATTCTTTGGTCAATATAGCACCCACTGATCACCCTCCAATTTGCTATAAATTCTAGATTTGAGATTCTGGTGTAATAACCTAGTTTTCAACCCATTAAGTCCTTAAATAGATTTTAAGAGAAAGAATGATCTAAATATTTTTAGAAAACATTGCTGATATCGAAAACATTATTGTTTTCTTACATTCAAAGCCCCTAGGAAGCCCTGAATGAACTCCAAAAGAAGCATTGTCAATTTAACCACATCCAAAGGTGAATTTAATGACATGAAAAAAGAACAGCACTTCATTCAGGAAGTTGTTGATCATTCTCCCAAAGATGGCTAAGCAAAAGAGAAGGTGGCAAATGTAAAGGCATTTGCTTCTCCTAGCTTCATTGAAGCTTGTTCAAAAATAGCCATTGATGGTTGGAGGTGGAGGTTACTGCCAATGATGAGTTTCTGTCTCCCCTACTGTAATAAACACACTTCCAAATGTGTAAGCCTCAAACATGACATTAGCTTAATTTCTTGCCTGTTTTCTGTTTCTCTGCTCCAGCACTTGTTTTTGCTATTCCTTCTGCTCAGAACCACTTCCTGGCTGTTTTCATGATCAATTCCTTCTTAACCTCCAGCAGATCCTACTAGAAATACCACCCATTCAGAAATGGTAGTGCATCCCTCGCTGCCACCCCACAGTTCCCCCTCAAATTTGCTATTCTGAACTATCTAGGTTTCCACTACCTCTCCTGTGGTCTGTATATCCTGGTTTGGGTTGGAGAACAGATTTTGCCACAGAGACATGTTTTTTTTTTCATACAGTGCCCCATTGCTAATATTTGTATGCATAACCCACCTACCATACTAATAAAAAAACCAAATTTTAGGAAGTAAGGCTATCAGAAAATAAAAGCCTAGAAAAATCTGTGAACAGAGTCTATGATCTCAAACTAGGTGCAGTGAGGCCAGAAAAAGGACCTGGCACCAGGTCCCAGCACATGTTGATACTCCAGAGCAAAAAGAAATGGAGTTCAGCCTCACTAAAGGCTCAACATGAGGCAGCAGGAAAATTAAAACTTCCCAACTTGACATCAGACCAACATGGGTCTGAATCCCAACTGTACCACGCCTAACTGTGACATGTCTATGCCTCGATTTCCTCAAGGAACACTGCTGACAGCAAGATGAAACACAGAAATGACACCCTTTGCCACTTTGGCCACAAATATTTTGTCTGACCTGAGCTCACACTTGGTGTATAAGACCTGTCCCTTTAACTTGGGCTTATATCCTATTTAAAACACTTCCTGCTCAGGGTTATAATTGGAAGTGTCTAATTATTATGAGGAACATGAGAGTGCTTTAAGAAGTGTTAATGAGCAATTTTGATTCATCTGGGATCAAAGTGAGGGGCAATGACCTCAGACCCCAGCAAGCATAGGTAAATAGGTAGCAGTTTCACCATGTTATTTGCTGTGTGACTTTGACAAGTTATTTCATCTCTCTAGAAAATTTGGTCTGTAGGCTGGAGATTAATACTAGCACCTGTCCCTCTAGGATTATTCTAAGAATTAAAAAATATATCTTAAGTATTAATCATATCCCAGAAAATAAATAGGGAGCCCCAAATAAATGGCAGGTGGTTTTACCATTGTGAGCACCTCACCAAAGATTCTGAAATCAAACCTTTGTGGAATCCTGAAAATTTCTAGAAGACCCTGTTCTACCATCTTTCCTAGAAATGGTGCTGCCAGGGGCTATAGAGTACCAACCAGGGCCTGTTTTCCTGGTGCTGAAATATCTTCAAACTAAAATCCATTCCCCACATCTTCTTAGGAATAATTTTAATTGGTCACAGGACCTCCTACAATAAAACACTACATTTCCCAGGCCTCCCTTCAGCTTGAAATGAGCATATGATTAAATTCTGACCAGTGGAATGTGATTGGGCAAAACAGTATAACTTTCAGGCTATTTCTTGGAGAGAAGAGGTGTGCCCATCCTTTGAGTTCACACTGGCTAGAAAACAAATGTATTGGTTGCCCATTTGAGATAATGGAGAAAGTAAAACTCTAAGGATCAAAAACAAGGAGCTTGGGACCTTTGCTATTTCATAAGGAAAGTATCCATTCCAGATCAGACTTGTATATGAGTAAGAAACAAGCTTCCATCTTTTTAAGCTATGATTGTAATGGCTTTTGTTATGTGCAGCCAAACTCATAGCCTCATAAGTACGGTAGACAATGTGGTGAAGTGAAGGAGAAAGGCAGAATATGGCTGAGAATTATAACATGTCCTTCGCATGTCATAGAGGTTCATAATTACTCATAGAATTAAATGTCTTCTGTTGAACTCCAGGCAATCAACTCAAATTTGGAATATTGAGGTCAGCTACAAAAATAAGAGGGACATTGGCCAGCTGGAGAGTGACCATGAGAAGAATGACTAGAGCAATGAAAGGTCAAGAAAACCCATCTCATGAGGAAAGACTGGAAAGCTAAGCCAGATGACAAGATTAGGTTTCAAGTAACCTAAGGGTGGTAAGCTGAACAGGGCTTCTCTCTTTGCACTCAAATTTCCTCATCTATAAAATAAAAAGTAAAACCAGAAAAATCCCTTTCAGCTATACCACAAAGAACCTATAGATCCTGAGGAATTCATGTGGCCCCAAAGACCAGAACTACAGCACACGTAGATATTGCACTCAGTAAAGGGAAGCTTTCCACTGAACAGCAAAAGACAACTTCCTAGCAATGTTTCTTGTACAGCCATAGAATGGCTGCCTTCCAAAGTCCAGAGCTGCCTGACTGAAGGGTTCAGTCAAAGGCTAGACAAGCAGTCAGGTCCCTAGGGATAGTGCTGAGTCTTAGAAGGAGTTAAAATAGCTCCCTAGAGACTCAGCTCCTTCTTAGAGACTGGTCAGGACTGTGAGCTTTGTAATCATTGGTGCTGGTTTTAAATGAAGCTCTGCCACTTGCCTAGTTACATGGTCCTGAGCAAGTTAGTTTTTTGTTTGTTTGCTTCTTCATTTTAAAAATGGGATAGTAAAACATAACATGAAATACACTTTATTTTAGAAGATAATACATATCAAGTACACAGGTCCATAGCTATTTGTAATATTCATCATCATCTTATTAGCTTTAAAAATGGGGGAAGAAAAGAGAAAAATGTCGGAAGATCAGAAAATGAGCAACATCCTGGTGGAAGCTCCAGCAGGTAGCAGGCTGGAATTTGTGGACTGGGCAAGTAGTTGTGTAGCCAAGACAAGCCAGGGCTGTCCACATAAATGCTGTGACAGGAGTGAAGGCAAGATCAAAAGCCACCCAAAGGGTGAGTGAAGATGGAGAACTGGAAGCTGCAGACTCATCAGAAACTAGGAAGAGCTATCATGCAGACATCCATATACCCATCCAATATTTATTATCTACGACATTACAAAACGAGGAACATGCCACGGTAAGAAAATGCAGAAGCACCTGAACCAGACTGAGAGGAAAGGATACCTCACTCAAGACCTGCATTACTAAGGCAGAGGGATATGGGGTGAAGAGTGAGGAGAGAGCTCAAGCTGATGGTGGCTCTGAGGGATGGGGGGATTCATAAAACCTCTCCCACTTCCTCTTTACAATTCTCACATGCTAAATGACCACTAAGATTTCTAAGTCCTCTCTAACTCTAAGGATCTAACATAAAATGCCCTACACATTAGGGTTAAGGTGTTTTTGCTGTTGTTTGGTTGCTTTTTGCTTTGGTTTTTATTGTTGCTGCTGTTTTCTCTTGTTTGTTTGTTAAGACAGAGTCAGACTGTGTAGCCCAGGCTGAACTCAAACTCACGCTCTTCTGCTTCTGCCTCCTGAGTGTTGGGATTACAGACATGAACCACTTCATCTGACAAGTACGTTTTTAAAGGAATAGTGCTGGATATGGATATGGTTTTGGAACTTTTCAGTATCTTGAGTATGGTGATGGATTTTCAAAACCTCATGGTGATAAAATCGTATAGAATTTAACATACACTCTAAATACAAGTAAAACTAAGGGAATCTGAGATGTAGTGAGTCAGTGTTGATATCCCGAGCATGAAATTACACTACAGTTTTGCACAACATTTCCATTGGGATAAATAGGTAAAGCTTATACTTATCTTGCTGTATTATTTTTCATAATTGGAAGTGGATGTATTATAATTATTTCAATAAAAATTTCAATTGCAGAAGTAGTTATAGAAAAATATAGTTAAATAAATTAGGGTAGTAAAATATAAATTCATTGTTGAAAATTTGGCAAGCCACATATATAAAATTTAATTATGGGTACTCAACTACCCAAATATTTCTTCGCAATATTTTGTTCTAGCTCCTTCATTTTTAGCTAGTATATCTTTACAATGATTTTCCCATATATGTGTGTGCAATTTAATTTAATGCATATGGGTGTTTACTTGTTTATTCCATTATTTTTATGTTTTATCCTCCTATAATATTATAAATTCCTTAAGCAATTATTTTCATGGCTATTTAATAACACTTTATTGGTATATCATAGTTTTCTGAACCAATCTCTGACTTGTGGACATTTTAGACTATTCTAAAAAATTCCTATTATAAACAGTTATGCAATACATCAAATCTAACTAGTTGCCAACATTACTGAAACAAAAGATGACAAGTCCCCGACAGAAGAGTTAGAGTAGATCTTAGAAGTCATCTGACCAAAAGTTTCCCCTGAAAACAAACATATACCCACACATAAGTCATGTGATACTTACAGAAACTGTGGCCTAGTCTCACTCTAGGAAGGACAATGCACAATTTCAAAAGTTCTCTATTTAAAAGAAGAAGAAAAAGTGTGAGCTACCAACCTTGCTATAGGTCATATTTGACCTTGCAGAGTCAAGTAGGGAAGGCAGAAATTAAGGAAGCAACAGAGAAGACATACTTAAGACTTTGAAACACAATAGATATGGTTCACAATCCTATGATCTTGGGGAAGCAATTTAACTATTATGTTTCTTGATCTATAAACATACCATCTTCCTTACCAGGCCCTCAAATGTATGTTATCTAAATGAATGAGCGAATTACTGGCATGTACAAATAGCCCACTGTTCACTGTTGCTCAGACATTCAATGTTCTTCCCAGTTTCCAGTTGAAAAGCCCTCCCTCATCCCCTTACCTCCCCCCTTCATGGTGAGCACTAGTGTTCTGCTTCAGGGCAGCCTTTATCAACCCACTTACTTCCTGTCCACATTATCTGCCTCATACTCTATCATAGCTACACAGAGGCCTGCCCTGACTGCTGGCAAAGAAGCAAGTTGAGGACCAGTGTTGCTCCTTTTTCATCTTTGAGGAGGGCTTTACTAATCATGCTGACACCACAAGACAGGCCCTTCACGTCCCCTACTCTGGCTACAGCTACTGGAGAGAAATGTACCAATAACACCTATAAGCCAATTGGATTATTTCCTACTAGAATTTAGAATTTGGAATTCAGAGACAGATGATCAGTGAGGATTGGTTGCTTGAAATAGTGACATGCAAACTTGAGACCCTTGAAAAAGCTATGCACACTGAGAAGACAAGAAAGCTGGTCTGCAGAGAGAGAACAAAGGATGAAACAAATGTGGAGGAGAGGGAAGAAAAGAACCCTGAAGTACTGAAGAGAGATGACATTCCAGGTGTCTCTCAGTTCTGCAGATCCAGGTCCAGGAGGCTGGGCTCCACACTCTGCCCCTGAGACCCAGAATTTACTCTGGGACTTTATAACAACTCCCTTCCTTTGGTTTTTAACTAGGATGTTTTAGATATGCTTATTATCTGCACCAAAAAATAATTTACTAAGACATAGGTAAAGATGTTTTCCTCCATTTCCTTATCATTCAATTGCTTCCTCTGCAAATACTCTTTCCAACTTTATCTAAAATGTTCAAATACTACTCAGATTTCAAGACCAACTCCAAGTACAACCTACCCAAGGAAGGTCTGTCTTTGCCTTTTCTGAATTCGTTCACAGAACATCACATCTGTGTTGGCATATATGTGTTAACTATTCCTGGACTTGACTTGCCTTTTCCTCTCTTTAAATTACCTCCTCTCTTCAGGCCTCAGTTTCCTCACTCTCAAAATGAGTAGATTAGATGAGATTAGTGACTGCCAAAATGGATTTGACACAGTTCCAGGGTTCTGCAGTCATACACCAGACGACACTGTTGGGGAAGAGGCTGAATTGCCCCCAAAAAAACCAGTGTTCAGCCCTGCATACTTATTTTAACCAGAGTTACTCTATTTTCATATACTTTACATATGCAGAGTCTGGATAAGGTTTTATTGACAAAAGAAATACAAAAACCCAAAACTAGAAAATCCATACAGTTCCATAGCAGTAGAGCTAGCAAAATACAAATAACAAAGACTGAGATTTTATTTACTTGTTATTTTTGTTATAAAAACAAGTATATCTAGGGAAGAGAGTGCTTGCCTAGCATGCACAAGACCCTGGGTTCCATCCCCAGCACTGAAAAAGAAGACAGAGGAAGAGGAGAAGGAGGAGGGGAAAGGGCAAGGAGGAGGGAGAAGGAGAAGGAGGAAGAGAAAGAAAAGATGAAATTGACCTGTCTTGTATAAAAACATCTGAAATTTTGAGATTGATATTGTTCCAAATACTGTTTAAATATTCACAACAAGCATATGAAGTTGATGCTCTTCACTCTATCCCAAGACAAAGACCCGAATCACACAAATTGAAGTGTCAGGCTGGTGGTGTAGCTCAGTGGTAGAGCACTTGCCAAGCATATGCGAGGCTCTGAGTTCCATACTGAGCACCAAAAGAATAACACAAAAACACAGAAGTCCCAAAACCAAACTTTGAACCCAAGGAACACAGATCCACATCTGAATTCTCAGCTATAATATTGTCTTCTAAGTTTGTTTAGAAGAGATACCTTGGCTTTTGTTTTTCTTTTTTATTTCCCCCTGCAAGACTGGTGCTCACTGAATGAATAAATGTTCGAATTGATAAAGGAAGTCTATTTGGGATTCTATGGAAACTGAGACATGAACTTGAATCTCCTAGTATCTCAGCTTTCTACAGGTGATAGCATGAGACAAACAGAGTTTCCATCTTAAAACTTGGTTTTTTTCCACACCCACTCCCTGAAAAGCAAAGGCCCTTCTTGCAGCCTGGAAGGAACTATTTTGGGTGTGACTACATTTGTGGTACTGACAAATACCATTAGCCAATGGGTTCAAAGACATATGCTTCACCAGGTTCGTTATCTTCAACTCATAATCAATATGTTCCCTCTATCAAGGTTTCTCAACTTCGGCACTACTGACATTTTGGGCCAGATAATCCTTTACTGGGGAGGAGGTGGGAACTGTACTAAGCATTGCAGGAGGGTTAGCAACAGCTAGGCCTCTATACAGCAGGTGTCAGTAACAACTCCTCCAACTATTACGACAACCAAAAGTGTCTTCAGACATTGCCAAATGTCCCAGGAGACAGGGGGAAATTGACAACCACTGTCTTAAGTGACCTAGCTTTGGCAGAACCATTGAGGACAAACTAAAAAGGAGTGAGGGACCTTAGAAGAGTCCAGGCTGACCTCAAACTCACAATCCTCCTGCCTCAGCCTCTTAACTGCTGGGATTACAGGACTGGGCCTGGCAATGGAAACATATTTTTTTAAAGAAAAACAAGCAATGCCTAGTCATGCTTAGAATATAAATGTCAATTCCCTTTTATCCTTGGGAAGTGCCTTACTTTATCCTCCACCCTCAAAATTCCCCTTAAGCTGAGCTGTTCTATGCCCCCCTGTGATATAGCAAGCATTATTACTCATTGACTGTCTAGTCCACCTTGACTACTTGTTGACTGCTTCATCCGAGAGTTGTAGTTATGTGTCCTGCATATTTATAGGGACTCACAGTATTTCTAAACCATCCCAAAGCTTACGAATAATCCTAGATTAATATAACAACAAAAAAGGCTCCAGAGCCCTGTAAAATGAAGAGTGAAAAAGACCTTGGTGAGAACTCAGGGTAACAAAATAATCTAAACTTCACTTCTGCCTCTTGATACAGTCAACACTTACCAAGGCTCTGCCACAGAGCAGGAAATTCACAAGGCTCTTTTCTATACCTTATCCCACCTGACCCTCCTAAAACTCTGAAGAAAGACATTACCTCAACAGAGAGGAAAACAGAGGCTCAGAGGGGTAAAATGACTTGCCCAACATCACAAAGCTAATCAGCAAGTGTCAAAAACTTAAATTTAGAACAATCACTGTCTCTAAATCCAGTTCTCTTTCCACTGCTATGCAGAACTATTCCACAAGAAAACTAGAAGCCACAATCCATGAAAAGCCAAGAAGGTAAATGAAAACCTTTTCATTCTTTTTGTGCATAGATATATATATGCCAAATGTTAACAAGTGGATTAGCAATTTTTATCATTTCTTTGTGCTTTTCCACATTGTCTAAACTGTCTTTGCCTTGAATACATATTGTTTATCTAACAAAACAATGAAAATCCATTCACAAAAAAAATTTCTTAGAAATACCAACATTTAATGACAGTTTCAAGCAAACCATTATCATCATTTCTCACTTACAGACTAGGACAGATTAAGAAGTTTGATAATACTCAGCTTTGAGAAGGGTGTGGGAAAACAGGTAATCTCACACACTGTTGGAAATTTAACTTGGTACCAGGTTCTTAGCAATACGACAAGGTCTGTCATATGCGAACTGCACGTGTTCTTCATCTTTGCAATGCCACTCCTAAGAATTTTTCTCACACGTATACCACAAGCATACAAAATATATGCTGTGTATATTTCAAAATAGCTAATAGAAAGGATTTTTAATGTTCCCAATACAAAGAAATAGTAATGTGATATGCCAAATTATACTGGTCTGATCATCCATTGTATATAGACACTGAAACATCACACTGGGCCCAGGCATGGTGGCACATACCTGTTTATCCTGGCTTCTTGGGACATGGAAGTAGGAGGATCTCAGTCCAAGACAGGCCTTGGAACAAAAGCACAAGACCTTATCTGAAAAATAAATTAAAGTCAAAAGCACTGGGGTGTGGTTCACATGATAGAGCACTTGTCTAGCAAGTGCAAAGCCCTGAGTTCAAACCTCAGTACCACCAGAAAGATAGAAAAAGAGTGGGAGGGAGGGAAGAAAGAAAGAAATGTCACAGTGCACCTCATAAATACATACAATTATTATGTGTCAATTAAAATATATTGCTATATATATATATATATATATATATATATATATATGTCTGAAGATACTACCTACCCACAGATTAATTATGGAAGTGGCACTGAAAGTCATTAGAGAAAATGAGGTGCATCTTTAGGTACTAGAAAGCTACCCAAGAAAATAACAGCATATATAGAAGGATTCCAGAATGTACATGTGCACATTATATATGAATTGATGCATATGCATATGTGGGCAGGCAGGAATCTGCACGTGTTTATGCTACTGTATATAAGTTTGTATATACATAGAAAATTTCCTAAATAAACCCAGAAACCTTTAAAATTAGTTACATTTAAAGAACAGGACTAAAAGTTGGAGAAAGTAGAAATGGCTTTTATTTTCATTTTTATATCACTTTCTCAATTGCTTTAAATGTTCTTTTAATGAACATGTGTCATTGCTATAAACTAAAGCAGGCCTTTTTGGTGGGGGAGGGTTGGTTTTTAGTGAGACAAGAGGCCTGGCTCTCATGAAATGGCTTGGGAACAAAGCAAGACATGAAACAGAGCGGTCATCTGTTACAACTGCAAATGCTCACAAAACAAGACAGTATGTGAAAGTCCCCAGCCTCTGTGTGCCAGTGAGAAGCATAATGGAGACAGCTCTCTCCTGGCACATTCAGGGACAAAGGCTCCTCTACCCTGTCAGGGGACTTTAGTGGTTAGATTTTAAAAGACCAGCAAATACAGTAAAATCCTGCTATACTTCTGAGGACAGCCTAAAGCAATTTCCCTAGCAGTTAAAGTTCAGCGTTCCCTGTTCTAACTCTCCAGCAGATACATCTTAGCAATGGGGTGTCCAAGCTCTCAACTTCAAATCTTTGCAAATCTTCTTTACCATATCACAATATGTCAGAAGGCCTGGGCTTTGCTGTTGACTTGGTTTCATATGAGTTCATCAAATCTCAGAGCTTCTCCTCTTTAAAACTATGTTCATGTTACCTACTGCACCGGATCATTGTAAGATCTAAATATGATATGGTATAAAAATCCATGCTAATGGTAGGGCTATTAATAACGGGGGGGGCTATGCATATGGGGAGGTCAAAGATTACACGGAATAGCTCTGTATCTTCCTTTCGATTTTTCTGTGAACCTAAAACTGCTCTAAAAAAAGGTCTTTAAAATTAATTTAAAGGTGGGCATGGTGGTGCATGCCTGTAATTGCATCACTTGGAGGCTAAGGCAGGAGGATCATGAGTTTGAGGCCAACCTGGGCTACACAGTGAAACCTACCTCAAAAAACAAAGTTAATTTAATAACAAAGGTTAACTCTTACTGTTAAATAATACAGCTGTTTACTTCATCTCTCAAGCCACCTCAATTTTTTCCTCAATATAAGCCAAAATGATCTCTTAAAAGCACAGCTAGGACCTCGTTGGCTGTCATTCCCTTCTGGCTCACTAAGTGCCAGCTACACCAGCTACATGGTCCCTTCTGCAGAGCTGCCCCTCCACTCCAGATCTTTTTATTTGCTGTACCTACTTCAGTCACCTGCCACATAGTAACGTTTGATTGATGACAAACCAAATCTATGGCAATGGTCCTATAAGAACATATCACCTAGTGGTGGCCATGTTAGCTTGTGTAAGTGTATTATGTTTACACAATGATGAAATTCCCTAACCATGCATTTCTCAGACTGAATCCCATCATAATGCAAAGCTTGACTGTAAATGAAATACCTTATACCCAGTTCATTTGGGGTGGGGGGCTTGCTTCTTCAGTTTCTTCTTCTGTTAGCTCAAAGCTTACCCTCCGAAGAAGATGTCAAGACCACCCTCAGTAAGACAGGCCTTGTTTTCCATCCTCACCCCAAGTTATGCTCCTTCATCCCAGCACCATTTCCAGCATTTAGTGCATCATCTAACCATTTACCCACTCATATGGTAGCTCCTGTGTGCAAAGGTCTTGCCTGTCTCAGCCTCTACTGTATCCCCATGGCTAAAACAGTGCCAGCACATGGTAGGGAGCCAGGAGACATTTATGAAATGAACAGATGAAGAGTTATGGGCTGCAAGTGCTCTGGTGTACATTCTCACCGGACACCTCACCGGTCAGACAGACAGGTTTAGGATGAGTTTTCTCAGTTGAATGACCTGTCTAAAGTGGTAGCTTGTAAACGACAAAATCAGAGTTACATTTGGAGTTTCTAACTCATGATTCACTGCTCAATGGCATCCATAACTTTGAATTGAGGAGGATTGAAAATAGAGCAATTTATCTAGTCTTCAGCAGTAGGGAAGGGAAAGAGAAAGATCAGATTTCATGCATAAGTGAGATAGAGAAACCAGGAGTTTAAAAAAAAAAACAGTGAGCTATCATCTTGCACTCTCTGGCTTTGAATTAGTAAGTAAAACTTCTTCCTTCATCTGAATGAAATGCAGCTGCCTTTGGGGTGGATGCTTATGAAACCTCTCATCAACCAGTCACAGTGTGGAACATTTTGCTAATTGAAGCAGCAAGGGAAATTTTAGGTAGGTCAGATGCAATTACTCAAGTTGAAAAGTAACACCAGTGTTCACACACACTAGGCTTCAGGCAGCAGGCTGGGAGCTAAGTCACATGCACATACACACCCAAAGACTTCAGACATACACATATGGCCCTGTGGCGTTGGGGTCCACATCTCTCAAACGTGCTGGCTCACTGACCGGGAAGAAGGGAGGAGTCCCAGACAGGAAACGGGGAAAGGAGAGAAGACAGGAGCAGAACAAGTGGCAGAAGCACAGGAGGATGGAGAGAGATGAGGGTGTTGAGGATGGAGGGGAAGGAGAAAGAGGAACAAGAAAGAAGGAAGGGAAGAAATACAGAACAGGGATAAGAGGAAGGAGAAATAAGAACTGTTGCCCTGCTAAGATTTTTTGCTGCAGTGCTCAAATGGCCAGAGGCTGGTTGGTACAAGGAAGTCCTTGAGAATTTCTGGGGTCAGAGTTTTTCCCAGATATCTGTCTATTTCCAGAAAGACAAGAATCCCTGCTTTCCATAACCATCTTCCAAATTTCTCTGGTGTTTGTCCTTTCTTGCTGTGCTTCCACAATCATGCAAGAAACCAGAGCCCAGCACTTACACAATGATAATGGGCCCCAAAAAGGGGCTAGCCCCTGCCCTACATCATCCTGGCCTCAGCCCAGTACCATGAATTACCTCACTCAATCACCAAGCAGACAGGGGCCTGCTCCTGCCTTGCACCCCCACCACAGTACTCCACTGGGGATCTGCACAGCCTAATGGGCAGCCTACCAAAAGCTGAAGGTCCACAGAAACCATGTGCTAAACTCAGCCCCTCCATAAGCATATTTATGGTGGGCTTACAGCATAGAAAACCAGTTGATCACACTTTTCACTTTGGGCCAAGACCAAAAATTACCTCCATTCCTGCTACCATGCAGGCTCTCCTTCTTTGGCTCCCCCTACACCTTACATCCCACATCTGTCCAGTTGTCACCCTGGCCATTGACCTGTGCAATGCTTCCCAGGACTGTCTCTTTTTCCCCAGTCCCATTGGCACTACCCTGGCTTGAGCCTTCATCACCTCTCAGGTTACCAACTAAATTGCCACTTGACAATCCTTCTTGCTACATGCTCTGTCTTCCAGCTTACTAAATGAGAAATACCTGGGCCCAAGAATCTGTAGTTCCAACTGGCACCTCAGGTAAATCTTATGCTGCCAGGAAATAGCAGCAATCCACTCATCCTTCACACAGCTGCATATTATCTCAGGATTCACATTCTGTTCCCTGGAGCTGCAGTATAACTTTTTGTAGGCCCTAGACAGTTCTACCTTTGTGGGCTCATTCCTCAAATAAAAAGTAGATATATGTTATGACTACGTAGGAATACAGATGAATTCATTATTGTTATCCTCATTTATTTTATTTGGCTTTTTAAAGAAATTAAGGTTACTATTTTGGAGCCCTGAAGGTATTGTGGTTCCTAGGCACCATGCCTAGTGGAAAAGTCAGTCCTATCTCATTTCTGCCCCAAATCTTCAATGGCCTCCTACTGCCTACAGAAAAAAGTCCAACCTCCTCAGCAGGTTACCCCTAACCTAGGTTCAATCTACCTTCCCAGGGCCATTTGCTACAGTGCTTTCCACCCACCTGGTCTCCAACTTCAAGGCCTAAATGCAATTGTCTCCACGTCATACCCTGAGATGTCACTCTGCCTTAGCCCTCAGCCCAAAATACTTTCCTTTTCCTTCACCAGCCCCTGATTTCTGCTTCAAACATCACCTTCCATCATGGTCTTCCTTAGTCCTCCTGGTTGAATGATGGCTCTTTCTTCTGCACTCCCTAGCACTTCTCTGTCTATTATTACCCCACTTATTCACCTTGCCTCTTGCAAGTAGCCCCTACCCTAATGTGCACTTCTTTCACAGCATAATATTTCTACACTCAGGAGGTGGCTTACCACATATGCCAAACACACATGCCAACTACCAGGCAGGGTACTACCCTGCGATCGTCATTTTCTAGACATGCAAACTGGTACCACACAGAAGGCATTGGTCATCTATTTGCTACTTTGGTAGTGTTATTTGTTTTATTAAGACCACATACAATTTTAATGTAAAGCTTTATCCCTGATGCCTTTTAAAATTATGCTCAAAAGAATTATTGAAATAAGATATTTTAGATCAAGATTTTGGACTGTGACCTGTCAGGTAAAGCAATTAAAGGAAGTAGAAATCGCCAGATCTCTTGGCACATGTAAGTTTTAGTTCCTTGAACCATGAAGGACTTATTCCTCAGACATTGAGCTGCTCTGTCAAAAGCTTCCAGGGAAATTTCAGGAAGAGATGTTGAATACAGAATAAGTATAATAGAGATTTTTTTCCTATACTACACATTTTGCAGTAAGAAAATACACACCTAAACTCCAGAATTCTTTGATCTACCTCAAAGCTATAACTTTTTATCCAAAGTTCTAGGTTGGAGTACAGATTATAATAAAGCAATAAGTCAATGTAAAGTGTACCTACAACTGCAGATAGCCAAAAGTGATACAAAGAATTCAATATTAAACCTGAAAATGCCAAGATTCAAACTATGTGATACTGAGTAAGAAAAAATACGGATCTACAGATAAAAGTCATCCATAGTTAGTTTGTTTAAAAAAAAAAAACTATATACGTTTTGAGTTCCTATTTTTTAGTAAAAAAAAATAGTTACCTTTATGGTGAGTCATCCATTGCATTTTTGTCAAGAAAGCAGTCTTTTGAAAAGCTGTTCATTTACATTCCTATGTTCAGAAAACCCAGACTATGTATTATCATCATTCTCTCCCCGCTGGTATTCATGCACATGAAAAATGCTCATTGATGAATTGGTCTAGCTTTCTGCCAACAGCTTCATTTAAGCCTGGCCTCATTTCTTTCAAAAATCTAGCTGTATACTGTAAATTCATCTAGGTTTAGATAGGCATATTTCATTATAAATGCCCTTTTCAAAAATTCAAAGTCCGTTCATGATTTCATTAATGCCACAAGTACTTATCAGGCTTCCAATAAATGCCAAGCAGTGACAAGAACACAAAGGTGAATAAGACAAAGCCTTGCTCTGAACTTTATTTACAGTCTAGTGGGAGAGACAGGCCAGGCTGCATATCACAGCTTAATGTGATGAGAGCTGTGACAAGGTGTCCAGGCTGCTGGAGAGCATGGAGAAGACCATCACACACAGCTTACAAGGATTAAAGAGCAGCCAAGCCAAACTCTAAAGAAAGAGGAGGAGAGCACCTGCAAAAGTAGACATCCAGATAGCTCTGAAATAAGTTGGACAAAGCTTTTTCTATGCAAAAGCATAGAAATGGAGGGGGTAGAAACAACAAGAAGTTTTGCTGGGTTAGCTTTCAGAGGTTCCATAATGGGCTTCTGAGGTCTAGTTAAGAATACCCTGGTCTTTGTACTGAGAGCAGTTGGATCCATTTTCCTTGGCAAGACATTGTTCCATAAATTTAGAAAGCTGTACCAATTACATGTTCTCTCATGTTCTCTCAAGGCTTTATCAGCCTTATTCAAGGCTGCTTTTGCTCTGTCTTCTTCATGTCTCCTTCATTTCTAGCATTTCAATGATTTTTATATTATATGTATAACAAGAAGACATATCTGTGGTGTTGCAAGAGATTGAAAGTGAGAAATAACTGCACTCATTTCAGTTCCCTCAATCCCTCCCATTTTTCCTTGCCTCAGTGAAAGAAGCAAATAGAAAAAATTTCCACTGAACTCTTCATTTGCAATCTCTTTGGTGTTTTACTCACTATAGAATAACTAGAGCTTATGTGCAAGGCCTGACTCTACTAAACTCTGAGTATGGCTTCTTGGACTCAAACACAACTACAGCTGGTTACCATCTCCAAAGGATATACCTGCCTCTACAGAGGTCCCCTGGATTGTCCATGACCAGAAATCTCAGCTGTCTCCATCGACAGACAGCAAGGACAAGAGACTCCTGATTCAAGCCTATTGCCTCATACTATACCAGCAGGAAGCAAAGACTGACTTTGACTTCCCATTCCCTGAAATATTTCAGGGTCTCAAGTCCTTGAGGGAATTATGGGTAGCAGTTAGATATGAGAGATGGGGATATGCAAAGGGAACTCTGAGAAGGAGAATCCTTGGTGCTCTCTCTCTCTCTCTCACCCCTGCCCCTTGGCTGGCCTGCTTGTTTAGCTGCAAGCTTAACTGCTCTAGAATTTGGCATCTAGCTCCATTTCCTTATGAAACACCTGTGAAACCCCTAAAATGACTGACAGAGAGAGGCCTGTTGTAAACTTATAAGGAGATATAGCCAGATTAACCTTGCTCTGAAATGCATCCACATCACTTACGGCCCCCTGCACCTGACTCCAAGTAACGAAAGATTTAAAAGTTCTGGTCTACTCAAGTTAAGGTGGGCTACTTTGAGCAAGATCTGCCTTTTATCCATTGCTATATCATTATGATCTCATGGTGGTTTAAAATTTTCTCCCTCCCCCATGGGTTTTCCTAAGGTGATCATGGGAAATCACCTGGTACAGAATGTTTATTGAGACAAGTAATGCTTTCACAACTTTCACGTCAATCACTCCTTGTAGACTGGTCTTCAGCAGGGACTTGACCCACCAAGTCCCCTAAATGTCAATAAAAGCCTGTGCATGGTGGAAGTTGGGGTTGTTCTTTACCTTTCTGAGATGACCCACTCTCAGTTCTGGAAGTGCCTTTTTCTATTCTAATAAACTGTACTTTTTCTACCTTGAAGAAAAATGAAGAACAAAATATATGCACAGGGTCTAGCATGATGTTTGAATCATAATCACTAAATGGAAGCTACTTTTATTATTAAGCATTATTGAACAATGTACACATACATACATAATTAAACTTTGAATTTACATTTTGTTACAATTTTAATAGTACGTCTAAATGTATATATGTGCAATGTATATGCTTAGACACACAAACATTATATGTTGACAGTCCTTCCATCAACTTTCAGTACGGGCTATCTCTGAGTCAAGGGCCTAAAGAATCAGGGAGGCAAGGGCACTTCACTTTGTTCATTCTATTCCTTTCAGAATCTTCAATTCTTTTTTAATCAAGAACACAGGAACCATTTATAATAAAACTTGATGAAAACCCTGCTATGCAAAATCAAAACAATAAATTATTCTTAAAATTTAGAATAAATATATGCAAATGCTTTATGTTTTATTGTTGTTTGTTTATTGAGACAGGTCTCATTATATAGTCCAAGTTGACTTTGAACTCCTGCCTCAGCCTCCCAAGAAGCTGGATTTATAACCACGTGCCACCACAGCCAGCTTTGGAAATGATTTGTATAGAAAAAGAAAAGAAAAACTGAAGAACCTCGGCTTAATTAGCCCAGAAAAGAGGATATCTGGACCAAGAGGAGAAACAGTATCAGTTCTCAAACTGTCAAAGGGTCACTATATAAAAGAAGGATTGATTTTTGCATCTAGACATTAGAAAGGTTAATTTTGACCAAATAAAAGCATGATGAGAGCAGAAGACTGTAAAAGCCCCATCACAGAAAGCATTCATCTTTGGCTACAGGGTTCTGTTTAAGAGATTTGGTTCAAGGAACTTCTCTTACAAGTCCAAGAAACCTGGCAGTCCCCAACCAACTGAAATTTGATACACAGATGAAGATACCTTGCTATGTTATCCAGTAGCTAGTGCATTCTTAAATGGTTATGCAGAAATAGCAAAACCATAGACACACATGAAGTAAGTTCGATAAATTGACTTTGCAACCAACCTTCAAAATCCTTGCATGGGCAGGTATTCTTAAGAAAGGAGTATTATTACATACATGCTTATTATATTTCTATGAACTATAAAGTTACCCAAATAAATATTTTATAATAGTAAAGCATAGTTCAAAATGTGAATATTGAATTAAGCACTACCTAGAAAAGCATTTATTAAAGATAATTTTTTTCCAAACAGGTCACACTCAATGGAAAAGTATTTTAACATCCTTCATATTTAGTCATTTTTTGTCATTGTGACAAAATACCTGACATAACGAACTTAAAATGAGGAAATATTTATTTGGGCTCATGGCTTCAGAAGTTTCAGTTCTTCATGGTGGGGAGGACATGGCAGAGCAGAGCAATTCACATCATGGCAGTCAGAAAATAGAAAGGGGAAAA